>NW_006159608.1:2810806-2824854 GCF_000334495.1 Tupaia belangeri chinensis | reverse complement strand
AACGTCCTGCCTCTCTATTGTTCACTTGCTATCTTTCTCTGTCCTCTTCTCTTCACTTCCCCAATTCCACACTGTCCTATTCTCGTTAAGTACCTTCACTGCTTTTATGTTCTCCAACTTTTTGCTCTCTATCATAGAGTGTGGATAGTCGGTATATATTGAGTGGATACATACAATATCTTTCTTTCATAGCCTGGCTTACTTCACTCAGCAATAGATCCTCCATATCTGACCACTTTCTATCAAATTCCAGGGTCTTGTTATTTTTTTATGGCTGAGTAGTATTCCATAGAGTATATATACCACACTTTTCCAATCCATTCATCAGTTTTTCTGACATTTCTGTGAATTCTTTCATACTGTCTATTGTTGGTAAGGAGTTATTGTGTTCCCTAGGAGGAGAGTTATTCCCTTGTTTATTTCATGTTTCTTCTGTGTCTGCACTGGTTTTTGGTTATCTGATACATATTTTACTTCTTCTAATTTATTCAAGTAGATTCTGTAATGTTGGGGGGGGGGAGAATCAGACCTAGATCCCAGATATGTTCATGGTAGAGGGCTATGTCTTCCAGATCAGAGCAGGTTAAAAATTGATGTAGCTAACTTCAGGTGGTTGCTTCTTCTCCTAACCTTTCAGCTCTTGATGAACTTGGGAGGAGCTAAGGAGATATGACTTAATGAAATGGATCAATTCTGGATGATACTCCACCTGCATTGAAATGCTTTTTCTCTCTCTGTCTCTCAGTCTCTCTCTGGCCGTACATGCACATTTTAGGTAATAATAATAAATGCATACATCTCTTCTAAACAAGAATGATTAATTTTGGTCCACTTTGACAGTGTGAGTCATGAAATTTTATCACAGTGGATTCCCACTTTCATTTCATGTGGCACACTTCTCTGAGAGGTCTTCCTTTTTGCTGGGTTGAGATGTGTTCTGAGAACAGCAAACGGAGTAATGGTTACATTGCTGGACTTCCACATAACTGACCATGGACCAAGTCCTGGATCCGGTGGCTTAAAATTCACTCTGAGTGCGCGTGCGTGCATGCCCCAAATCCTGAGAAGAGAATGGAGAAGGAAATGCAGCATGGCCATCTCCAGTGGGGGGCGATTTCTCACTTTTTGTTTCTCTGTCTCTCCAGTGAGTGCACACACACTCTATAGTAAAAATCATTCTAGAATTAAAAAAAAAAAAAAAAACATGATGTGTTCCAACTTCACCCCATGACTTTTACCCTCAGTACTTTAAAAAATGATATTTACCCCAGTGAGTATATTATGAATGTTACTAGTTTATTGTCAGTTTTAACTACTGCATTGAAACTCAGCTCCCCCATAGCTAGGACTCAGGAATTAGGCAGCTTGGTGGGGCTGGTGAGGGTCCCAGGACCTGAAGGGAAATCTGTGCTGTTCTCAGAACACATCTTAACCCAACAAAAAGGAAGACCTCTCAGAGAAGTGTGCCACATGAAATGAAAGTGGGAATCCACTGTGATAAAATTTCACGACTCACACTGTCAAAGTGGACCAAAATTAATCATTCTTGTTTAGAAGAGATGTATGCATTTATTATTATTATTATTATTACCTAAAATGTGCATATACTGGCCAGAGAGAGACTGAGAGACAAAGAGAGAAAAAGCATTCTTCTACCCCAAGAGGGCATAGTCATGCTGCATTCCCTTCTCCTCCAGGTTTTTGTCCTGTTGGGATTTTAGACATGCACACACATATGCATGGCCTGTTGTATAAGCTGCAAGACTGGGATTCAAATTGTGATTGGCCAAGGATTGAGCTCCTTTAACCACTAGGCTGGGGTCAGCCCAGAAGAGACTTGTAAAGAAATGGATTTTGCTCAACCTCTAACCTCTTAAAATTCAGAATCAATTGAAACATGTGCGTAGGAATCAAATAAGAATAAAAATATTAGCTTTATTTTTTGACAAAGGTTAATTAGGGAATTGTGGCTAAGATGCGAAGTTTAAATCAGAATTTTTGCTCCTCTCCCCTAAAGCTCAGTCTTGGCACCCAAACTTAGGAGTACCCTTTGCAGGTCAGATGCTCACACAGCTTGTTGAATTGGGATCATGACCTGCTTGCATCCAGGAACCCAGAGAGGCTGAAAAGGGGCACAGGGCACAGACGCGAGCTCCTGAGTGACCTTGGGAGGGTGTCCCTGAACCTTTAGTCAGATGTGCTGCCCGTGTGAATGGAGGGGTAAAGTTTGATGGTTACAGTAGACAAAACTAGAGCCAACAAGGAGGTACATCCAGCATTCTGGGTCCCACCTCAGTCTTGGTCATAAGCCAAAGGAACCTCCTAGAGGTGGGAAGAGGAAGGATGCCTGGTACTTGGTACTTGCAAGAGAGGTCATGGCAGAAGTACCGGGAGGAAGAACAAGTCTCCCAAACTAATACACGTGCCCTGGAGATCTTTGCATATTCACTTTAAGGTCAGGGTGACTCATTGCTCTGTCTTCATTCATTCATTTTCATTCATTCAGTTACCAAATAATTTACTGACCTGCTGAAATACACAAACTCTGTTGCAGCCAGAGGGCATATAAAGATAGGTAAGATTTAGTCTATGCTTGAAGGAGTTCACATACTTTTGGTACAAATAGACATTGATTTTATTTATTACAATAAAAGATCTTTGTGGAGAGACCAACATGTTACTTTTCTCAAGAATCATCCAAAAGGGACAGAGAATGGGAATCCTCGCCCCACACTGTAGGTATTTTACAATGAAGTAGGGACAGTATAGACCTGGGCTCTTGAAAGAGATTGCCTGAATTCAGGTTTTAGCCCGAGGACTGAGGACCGGTGGGCGGAGTGGTGGTTAAGGTGCTGGACTGCCACATAGCTGACCGCAGTTCGAGTGTTAGAACTGGTGGCTTGCTTTCTCACTTTGTATCTCTGTCTCTGTCTCTCTCTGGAGTGAGACAAACTAGAAAATAATAATAATAACTAAAGTTAAATAAAATAATTCTTTAAATAACAAAACAAAACAAAATCAAGAAAACAAATTTTAGCTCTGCCCTAGCTATATGGGGCATGACTTCTGCTTCCTCATCTTTGCCTGTTTCTTTTATTAACTTTTTTAAAGTTTTTGCCTTAGGGAATGTGTACTTGCCAAAGACAAACAGTGAAACAATGAGAGGGAAAATAAGAAATCCCACCCCCCCAGGGTAGATGGCCATGCTGCAACCCCTTTTCTCCCATTCTTCTCTTGGGATTTTGGGCAAGCATACACACCTAACTGGCTTGATTTTGAATTTTTTTAAAGAATTATTTTTAAATTTTATTTATCATTATTATTATTTTTCAATTTGCTACAAGTCACATGCACTCTCCAGAGAGAGAGAGAGAGAGAATGAGAGAGACAGACAGGGAGAGAGGGAAAGTGAGAAAGCAAGCTGTCCTGTACAGAGCTCAGACTGTGGCTGTGTGAAAGTGCAGTACCTTAACCACCTGCTCCCCCTCCCCACCCTGCATGATTTTTAAGCCACTGGGTCTAAGACTCAAAGCTATGGTTGGTTATACGGGTGTCGAACACCTTAACCATGAAACCACCTGCTGGCCCCTATTTCCTCATCTCTGAATGAAGAAAATAATACTAACCCTTTTACAGAGTTGTCTTTACATCAAGTAAGGGAAAGCATATAAAGCCCAGGGCCCAGGGTAGAAGGTCTTGTTGCCTAGGTCTAAGGGCTCAGCTCTGCAGTGACAAGTTGGATAGTGCTCCACTCAGGAGACGACTGAGTCCATGGAACAAAGACATGACACACACGCGCATGCACAGATACACACCCACACACACACACACACACACACACTCACACACACACACTCACTCTTGTTTTATTCCCCCTGTCTCTGAAATAGTCTTACCTTGCCTATGAATGGATTATACTCTGCTACATGAAAGGCAAGAGAAATATGTCTCATTCCCTTGCATCCTGCCCTAAGTGGAGCACAAAAGTGCCTATAAAGGGCCCATTCAAAACCAGTCACTAACAACACCCCCCTGGAGACTGCCCCAGTCAGCAGTTTCTCAGAATCACCATATTTTAGAGACATTCAGAGTTCTCTGGTCATTAAGGTAATGCTTAAACTGCTAAACAATGCAGATTATTTGCCTTTCGTTCCTGAGAACTGTTCCATTATTTTTTCCAGAATTCTCCCTAAAAAGACACTCAAGGGCTCTCAGCCTTTCACTCAGGACACTGGCCAGTGAGTCCTCCCCGCTCATCTGTGCCCCACAAGGCCAGAACTCAACCACGTGGCCAAGCACTAACATCTCCACACTGAGGATGACTTGTTTTTAATTTTACCAGTGGGCACATGCACTCACCAGAGAGAGAAAGAGAAAGAAGAGAAAGGGAAGATAAAAGAAAGAGAGAAAGAACTTTCCACAGGGAGTTCTCACACTGCAATCCCTTCTCTATTGCTCCTGTCAGGATTTTGGACAAGCACACACGTACTTGGCTTGTTTTGTAAGCTGTGGGGTCCAGAACCCAAACTGTGCTGTTGACTGTGTGGGACCCAGCTGTCTACCATGCCACGGACTGGCGCAAGGGTCTTTCTTACTCATGCATTCCTATATCACTAAAATTTTTTTATCAAACTCCTACTATGTGCCGAGTACATTTCTTGCTGCTAAGAACTCAGCAGTGAATTAAGCAAATTATGGAGCTTATGTTTGTTGGGGCAACAGACAATGGGCAATTGCCAATGTAAATCCACACATGTAAGAAGATAAAGTGAGGCAAAGTGATAGGTTGCTCTAACGTGGCAATAGTAATTGAGGTCAATGGGTCAACAGTGGTCTTTCTGCTGATGAGATACTTAAACAAATACCCAAATAAAGTGGGTGTACTGTTCATGAGCATCCCTGGGACAAGAGCATTCCTAGCAAAGAGAATACAGGTTCAAAGACACTCATATTCAGAGCCACTGGCAGGCCAGGGGAACAGCAGAAGGCCAGGGTACAGAGGCAAGGCGAACAAGGCCAGTGCAAAGTGGGGTCAGATTAGAGAGGAAAAGCTCGCAGGTCAATGTGAAGACTTTACTTTCACTCTGAGAGTGCTGGTACTTCATTAGCGGGTTTTGAGCAAGGAAGGAAGTGATCACATGTATTTATTGTAAGGGTTGCTCCAGCTGCTGCGTGAAGAGACTGCGCTAGCAGAGTGGTAGAACAGAGAGTAGAAGAGGGGATACTGCAATGATTCGAATGAGAGAGGATGAAGATAGGCACCACTAATTTGACACTTCGCACGTGCTAGGGTCAGGCATTCTTTAAAGTAATGTATAAGCATTAAGGGACCAGCAGTTAGCGTAATGGCTATGTTGCTGAACTCCCATGTAGTCGACCATGGTTCACATCCCGGACCCGGTGGCTTAAACTCACGCCGGGCTTGTGTGCGTGCATGCCCAAGATCCCGAGAGTAGAACAGAGGAGAAGGGATTGCGGCCTGGTCACCCCCTCTTGGGGGTGATTTCTCGCTTTCTGTCTGTCTGTCTCTCTCTGTCTGTCTGGCGAGCGCACGCACCCTATAGCAAAAACCTCTCCAAAAAAAAAAAAAAAGAAAAAGAGAAAAAAAAGTAATACATGAGCGTTAATTTACAAGTACTCACAGCAGCTCTATCAGATAGACACTGATACTAGATTATTGGGCAGTCATATGTATTTTTCTATGAAAAAATGCATCATGACCTTTTCAACAACCCAGTAATATATATTTTTTTACTTATGGAGAAACTAAGGCACAGAAAGCTTAATTGGCCTCGAGTCACACAGGTAATTGATTTGAATCCGAGTGCTATGGACATGGCTAGACTTAGGATACATCCTGAAGACTGAGTCAGCACTGATAGAATATTTCTGATGTGTCAATAATACTAGCTCCTATTTATCAAGCACTGCAATGTCATGGATTTAGAGCTAAATTCTTGTGGAAGTTAGTTCATTCAACTTTTATAACTACCCTAGAAACTAGCTCCTTTTCCCACATTTTATAATGGAGGAAATTGATACGCAGAATCTGAATGCTTAAGTCTTGCCTGACTTAGCAGTCCATGAGCTAATCAACTCAATTCTCTGGACTTTCTACTGTTTCCTTAATTGTTCCTCTATTTATTCTGGATCTTTTGCATCAGAAACCTCAGTTTCAAGCTACATATTTGTCCTTTGAACTCAAGAACACATTCAACTTTTGGGAACCAGCAGTTGGCGTAATGGCTATGTCGCTGGACTCCCATGTAGTCGACCGCGGTTCGCGTCCTGGACCCGGTGGCTTAAAACTCACGCCGGACATGTGTGTGTAAGTGCCCAAGATCCCGAGAGGAGAATGGAGGAGAAGGGATTGCGGCGTGACCATCCCCCCTGGGGGGTGATTTCTCGCTTTCTGTCTCTTATGTCTCTCTCTGTCTGTCTGGTGAGCGCACGCGCCCTATAGCAAAAACCTCTCCAAAAAAAAAAAAAAAAAAGAACACATTCAACTTTTCATCTTATTTATTGCAGAGGCCTTTCCCTGACCTTTCAGTCCTTAATTTCTATTTTTTATATCATATCATATTACATATGCTAAGGGTTGAATTGTATGCCCTTAAAATTCATATGTGGAATCTCTAACCCTCAGTGTGTTGCCAGCGTGAAGATATTTGAAGTGGTGGCTTTGGAAGATAACTAGGTTTCAATGAAGTCATGACGGTGGGGCCCTCGTGATGGGATGAGAAGACAGCACAAAGCGTGCTCTTTGTAAGGTGGCCATCTGCCAGCAGAAGAGAGCTCTCACCGGAAACAAATTATTCTGGCATGCTGATCTCAGACTTGCAACATCTAGAACTACGAGAAAGTACATTTGTTGTTTGAGCCACCCAGTCCATGTGATTTTATTATGGCAGCTTAAGTGGACTTTGATAATCTATATCATATATGATCACATATAATTATGTATGACATACTATGTAAGAATAAAACATTCTATATTATACCTTATTATACTGCATTGCATTCATTATATATTATATTTTATTATCTCTATTTTCTGCCAGCCTGTTTCTTGTTCGTATCTGCCCAGTTCCTCATTTATCTTCAGAAGCTTGCGTATCACCTAGCACATAGTAGACATACAATTTCACTTGGTGCATGCATGCATGAATAATTCCAGCCACCCTAAATAACTACCACTGTCAGTTAAAGGATTCTTCAGCCTGAATCCTGCCTGCTCGATCCGTGTCTTTAATGAACCTCCCTTTAGGTACACTAGAAGATTTGATCCATTGGCCCTTCTGTCCAATCAATTCATTTTATCCCCCAGCATTTTCTGAGCTATCCTGGTTGTGCAATTTCCTCCCTGAGGGATCGTGGGCAGGTCATTCTTACTCCATTTTTCAGGTGCCTCAGGAAGACCCAATGTATCTTTGGGCCCTGGAGTCTCTGACAAGAGGATTACAAAGATCAGCCTGTAAGACAGAATGAAAATTGCAGAAAGAAGGATTCATCAGGAAATTTTCCAAGTCAGAAATTCATCCTGGAATAAAGGAGCAATTCTGCATGTAGAGCTGTAGGTGGTGGGGACTGAGAAGGCCGCCTCCTTGCTCCAGCTGCCAAGCTCTAAGACCGGGACACGTGTCAAACAGGGGCTGAGTTCTGTAGCCTCTTCAGCAGGCCTCGTGCACAGAGGTGCTGCGTATCGATTCACGGCATAAAGTGCTTCTGCCCTTTGCGGAGGGGCAGTGGCCCCTGAATATTTAACAAGGCAGGTAATGGTCCTAAATGGGAGTGCAATTGAGTTGAATGATTTGGGTCAACCACGGCTTGAATTATAAAACTGAAAAGAGAGGATGGGTAATTTTTTATTGATTTGAGGCCAATTTTTTCTTACTTTATTTGCTGCTTTAAATCTATGTACTTCACTCCCAGCGGCTTCCGTCTGGATAATAGAGAACAATTTCTGTAAGTGGTTAATCCGACAGGTTTTCATTTGTACCCAGGCTGCCGGGAGCCACTTGTACCACCATCTTGTATGCTCACCACGTTCTACGTGCCCGAGACGCGTTTGTTCACTTATTTCTCCATGCAACCCGCTTCGAATGCATTCCTACCGCATGTGTGGGAAAATGCTTGTGCTTTGTCATAAAAAGATGAGTAAAAATGTCTTTTGCTCCGAAGCAGTGCCCAGTCTAATATATTGGCAATATTGTGATGAGAGAAGTCCAGGCTCCGCCAGAAGGGATGGACATGCTCAGCCTGGCGTGGGGTGGCTGTCGAATACGGCGTTTTGGGAGAGAGTCTCTGACTCAGTCTCCACACTTTTCATCTCAGCGCTCAGTATTAAAGTAAGCAAATTATCCGCGATCTGGGAGGTTCTGTTTTCCGCACTGTGTTGGCTCATCTAGGTTTTAACAGGTCCCCTGGCGTCTCTATGACATTCTTCACGAGTGTGAGTTGTTCTTGCTTGGAAAACAATGTATTAGAACAGCTAAGAGACCCATGTATAAAATCAGAGAGTTGGAGTCAAATTCTAGTTTCATTTCTCATTTGCTTTATCCCATAGGAAAAGCACTTAAACTTCATGATGCCAAATTTCCTATCTGCAATATGATGTTTGTAGAAGCATTTCCTCTACAGAGCGTCCGGTAAATGGCATTTAATTATAACCTCTATAACTGTGGGAAAATTTTGGGAAACTCCATGAAAACTTATTACATTTAAAAGAAGAGTTCATTCATATGCATAAAACACACTAGCCAACATATGGAATCAGATCGATGGTTCTCCACCATGGATGACTTGCTCCACAAAAGACATTTGGCAACATGAGGGGACATTTCCGGCCCCCCCCCCCGAGTTTGGACAGGAAGGGGTATCAGTGACCTAGCGGGTAGAAATAAGTAACTATGGTAAATAGTGTAAAGTCAGGACTTATGGTAAATACAGAGTGCCCAGGGCAGCCACCACAATGTCAACAGAGTCGAGGTTGAGAACTCGTGGGTCAGCTAAACGTATCTGTTTAAGATAAAAGGAGACATTTTAGTGCTGAAATTTACTTTGACTTCCTCAAAGCATAGCTGATAGATAGTTTTCATTGATTCAGAACTTTATTTATTCATTAATTTAATGAAAATCAAGCGCATTGTCCTGGCCCGTCCTGGGTACTCAGGAAACTAATCCTGCGTGCGTGAAAGAGTGACTTCTTGTGCACTAGAGATTAACAGGGAAATGGAACATGACAATTCCAAATTGCGTCAAGGGAAACATGCAGACCTGGGAGGCAAAGGTGATTCTGTAAAGTATTAGGAAGATCTGTAAATGGCCATGTCCGAGGGGTGGGTAGGCTCAGAGATTCCTGCGAGCATTGTGATACGTGAGGGCTTACGGGAGCTTCTGTCTGTCATCTACTGTGCTTCTCCTTCACCGGCCCTCACCTCAAGGGCCCCTCCATCCCCTCCATCCAGGCTTCCCAAATGACATCCTTAGTAGTAAGTTCTTAATCAAGTAAAATCTCTCCCTAAGTCTTCTGCTGCAGTGTGGGCCTTGCCGACATGATCACCTCTACCTGCAGCACCATCTGCCTATCATGTCCACCAAATTAGAGCAAAGTACTTTTAAATTGTAATTTCGAATTTACATAGAACAGTTTATGTTTTGGGGGTACAGTGTGGTTTTCAAAACATATATATAATACGTAATGATCAAGTCAGGGCAATACATATTCCCAACATTCCAAACATTTGTTATTTCATTGTGTTGTGCACGCACAAAATACACTCTTCTGGGGCCAGCAGGTGGCATGGTGGTTGGGGACGCTGGACTCTCACATGGCTGACTGTGGTTCAAGTCCCAAGCCTGGCAGCTTGCTTTCTAGCTTTCCCTCTCTCTCTCTCTCACTCTTTCACTCTGTCCCTCTCTGGTCAAATTAAAGTAAGTAAAGTTAAATGAAATAATTCTGTAAAAAAATAAGCTCTTATGGTTATTTTGAAATACATACTGAAGTGTCACAAACTATAGTCACTCTACAGTGCTTCAGTCTTATTTAGAATGTCACTTCTGCACCATCTTCTTTGACTCAGCAGCAGAGAGAAGCGGTCATTTTATCTTCTCTTTGTTATACCCTGAAGGGACATCACACATGCTCCTGTAGCCTTTGTTGTGCAACCTGGTGGCCGGCCTGCTCGGTAACGTGCTTTGAGCCACTTACGAGTAGGGTCCTATTTTATACCATCTTTGTTTCTCAGGTGCCTAACACTGTTTCTGGCATGAACTGGGTGCTTTAGCAACATTGATTGAATGAATTAGTTATTGGATCCATTTCTGCTTCTGAAATGTTGGCTTGTGTTAGCTTGTAAGAAGTGTGCTAGTCTGGAAGATCAGATGCAAAAGGAATGTACTAAAACAGATGTGGTTTTTATTTATGTGTTTGCTCATCACATTGGAGACTTTTTTTTAGAGAGAAATTTTCGCTATAGATTGTGTATGCTCACTGGTGAGATGAAGAGAGACAGAGAGACAGAAAGTGAGAAATTACCCCCCCCAGGAGGAATTGCCATACCACCTCCCCTCCTCCAGTGTCCTCTCATGATTTGGGGGCATGCACACTTATACACCCAGTGTAAGTTTTTAAGTTGCTGGGTCCAGGACTCGAACTGTGGTTGACTATGTGGGAGTCCAGGGACATAACCATTACACCATCTGCTGATCCCCACATTGGAGATTATTTCCTTTATATCTTAACTCCCTATGGCAATTGTTGTAACCATACAGGCTTGACCAGAATTGCAAACCATATTCACATAACAGCATTCATTTACTCATGGTAGGATAACTCAGTGAACTCTCACTCAGAATGAAATAACTAACATCACTAGTAGTTATTTGTTGACGCCTCAACTGTGCAGCCGTTGTGCCAGGGGTGGGGATGTTATGTTCCATGAAGCAGGTTGGTATTTGGCCTAAGGGAGCACGTCGTCTCCTGGGGAAGGCTTAGCTACCAATGCATGAGTGATCTGAGTCTGTGATTAGTGCAATGAAAGAGAAGAGCCGAGAGGTGGGATGTGATGCTTTGTGATCAGCTTCACTAAGCTGCACCACAC
Source organism: Tupaia belangeri chinensis (assembly GCF_000334495.1). Lineage (NCBI taxonomy): Eukaryota > Metazoa > Chordata > Mammalia > Scandentia > Tupaiidae > Tupaia > Tupaia belangeri. The sequence continues at coordinate 2,813,752 of NW_006159608.1, read as the reverse complement.
TCCCCAGAATAACTTTCCTGTTGTATGTTTCTAGTTACATTGTGCTGCACAAACATCTCAGGGCATTAGAGAGCAGAGGACCTATAGCCATTCTGTAGCAACATGTACCTTTGCCCAGTTGCTCAAATACTAATCTATGTGCCCCAAGTAAAGAGATTTTACCAGTGTCATTACAAAGTGCAGAATCAGTTCAATTTTGTAATCAAAAGAAAGGTTATTCTTGAAGAATGTGGCTTGATAATGAGATATTCCAAGGATTATCTGGACATTTAATTGCTTTCCTTTCCCCTCAGATCTTCCTTTTCTAACTTCCTGCCCTGTAAACTTCAGTCCCCACAACTGTATAAATGGTTTCCCTTAAATAAATACACACAGACACACACACACACAGAGGAATATAAACATTCCTATGACATGTGTGACATACACGCACACATGTATATGAACGTGGGTGTACATGTATATCTGCCACTTGGGTCAATTCACTTTCCCTGGTGGAACCTGCCTAACACCTGTGATCATGCAATGTGCTCAGTGGTTAAGAGAGGACTCCTGGAAGAAGTGAGCCAAAATATGGAGGGTACATAGTGACAGGAGTGAGCTCGGAGGGCATACTATGTGAGACCTGTGTCCAGAGTGTATGTGAGTGGAGATGGAATGGAAGGAGGTGAAGTTAGAGAGTTAAGTAGGGGCTAAACCATTGTAATCCATGTGATGGGGGGAAAAAACGGTAGCTTCTCTTTTTTGTTTGTTTGTTTTGATAAGGCTATATAAGGAATTAAGAAAGACAGAAAACAGTTGTAGCAATTGTACACAGTTGCCACAGACAACCGAGTACCCCTATTCCGAATACTAATAGGTTCTAATACTCTAATATACATGCAATTTAGTTCTTCCATTTCGGTGGCTGATTGCCTGCTATTTTTTTTTTTTTTGCTAGTATGCTACTCATTAACATTTTCTCAACTCAAGACTTCTGTTTACTATCTTTCTTTGAATATTTCTCTGCAACTTCCCGTTTGCACAGATAGTGGAGATTGAGAGATCATATAATTTCTGGTCATAGGTATGTGAAAATCTCTTCTGGGTTCAAGATAATTTTGGATAAGAGCCTTTTTTTTCAGCCATCCTCCCTTGCAGCTCCTGGCCGTCATGACAGGGATCTTCCTGCTATCAGGGAGATAACCGCAAGTAAAGTGGAGGATGCTGCTGGAGCAGACTGGCCGGCGGGCACGGTCAGGTCCCTCCTTGCACGATGTGAGGTCATTGTCAGCAGCCAGACCCAGCCCCGCTAAATTACAAATGCTTGCTCAAGAATTACGTCTATCCAGACTTTTAGATTAGAACTGACATGTAAATGAGAACAAATTCTTGGTTCTCCTATGATTTATTTTTGTTGGACTAGGATTTAGCAGAAATAAAACAGTTAAGCAGAAATTCTGGTCCTGCTTCTGTGGCATAGTTGTAGAATTGAGACTGTGAGGTTGGAAGCTGCATGCTGACTGTGGTTTGAGTTCCCCGGCGGGTTGGCCGAGCACACCAGATGTGTGCCTCTGTATGTGGTTCTGGTGGACTACGTGACTAAGGGAGGGGATCGTGGCAAGGCTGAGCCCTGTGAAAGTGGTTTCTCTCTCTCTTTGGCTTTCTTTTTCTCTTATGTGTGCACCCAAGTCTTTTATCATGGATAAGAATAATTAAAAGGAAATGATGGCTCCTTAGGTTATTTATATGCTTTTTTATTCATTCTGGGCTAAATAGTAACCGATTAACTCAGGGAGTTCCTCATGTTAGAGAAATGTTGATAATTAAAACTTGAGACTTATGAAGACTCATTATGAAGACTTTTCTTTTAAAAAGTATGTACTGTGGAAAAAGGGCATGTTGTAGCTTTTACTAGTTGATCAGCTTCTTTATCAACACCTACTCATTATATAATCATAAGCATTAACAAAAAGAAACATACAGTTCTTCATTAGAAACTGCTAAAACCCCTTTATAAAGTTTGTGTGTGTTTTGCCATGTCCTACTGCTGAGAGGAGAGGAGCCATGGAATGAATGTTTGTCTCCCAAAACACGTATGTGCAAAGCTTAGGCCCAGGATGATGGCATTTAGAGGTGGAGCCATTAAAAGATAATTAGATCATGAAGGTGAAGACTTCATGAAGGAAATTATAAGAGGTCAGTGAGCTGCTAGATCTTTCTGCCATGTGAGCAAAGAGCAAAAAGTCTGCTATGTAGAGGAGGGTCCTCACAAGGACTCAACCATATGGAACTTTAAGTTCAGACTTGAAATACGTTTCTGTTGCCTGTAAGCCACCCAAATTATGGTACTTTGTTAGAGAAGTCTGAGCTAAGATACGAAAGGATTTAGCTGTTCCATGTATTTCTTATACTAAAACACTTAATTTTTATTATTTATGTAGGATACTTTAATTGTTCTATTATTGAATGCTCTTAACTACTTCTCTCCCAACTGTCCCTGGTAAGTAAAGTACGAGACCTTTATTTAGCTATCTGAAAATAGTGTCTCCTCTTGTTTCTACATGCAGGCCTATGCTCACTCCCCTGATATCATGAAAAGGATATAAGTTGTAAGCCTCTTTTGGGAAAGTGTCATGTCCTGATTAGAGGTTATACTGAAACATGGGCTTGATTGTCCTTTCCCAATTACATATCTTCTTGGAGGAGTCCGACCCAGTGAGGCCCCAGGATCTGTCTGAGCCTCCTGACCTTTGAGCTCCGCTTCAGGTCGGATCAACACGTTGGCAAGGCTACTGTTGTACACCCCCGGACCTTGGAACAAAGCTTGGGTCAGTTAGCATGTCAGCAAGGCTGCTTGCTATTTGCTCCAGAAAATTGAGGCAGCCTCACTGGGAAGTGACCCCCCTCTGACTCCCCAATTTACTACTATAAAAGAATTGCATAGCTCTCCTATACATCCTGAGT
>NW_006159608.1:2790721-2810068 GCF_000334495.1 Tupaia belangeri chinensis | reverse complement strand
CGCCCGGCGTGAGTTTTAAGCCACCGGGTCCGGGACACGAACTGCGGTCGACTATGTGGGAGTCCAGCGACATAGCCATTACGCTAACTGCTGGTTCCCTACATATCTTCTAAGGCTATAGAAAACCTGATTTACTATTTGTTCTACCCATATTGCTTAATTTGACCAGGGAAGATAGGAGACCAAGATGGGCTCTCGCTCCAGGAAGTAGACTTGCTGTAGTAAAAAGTGCAGGTTTTGGGAACAGCAGTTGGCGTAATAGCTATGTCGTTGGACTACCATGTAGTCAACTGCAGTTCGAGTCCCAGACCCAGCGGCTTAAACTCATGCCAGGCACATGTGCATGCATGCCCAAGATCGCAAGAGGAGAATGGAGGAGAACGGATTGCAGCATGGCCATCCCCCCAGGGGGGTGATTTCTCCTTTTCTGTCTCTCTGTCTCTCTGTCTTTCTGGTGAGCACACCCACCCTATAGCAATAACCTCTAAGGAAAAGAAAAAAAAAACAACTCCCCCCCCCAAAATAATGCAAGTTTCAATGTTCCAGAGTTACTAAGGAAGAGTTTGGTTGAGCAAATAGAATGGTATTTCCCCCAATGTTTTGTCAATTAACAGAGCTAATAGATAAATCATTTCCCTTGAAACATCACAGAACATTGCTCCAGAGCGATAGGGTGAATGAGCAGAAGAGTTTTATTTGGACCTGGCATTAATAGTGCTGTTACCATGTATGTCCCAAATACAGCAAGTGCAGGCTCAAGTAACAGTGTCATCCTGCTCAACAGAAGAGCATCTCTCTAACTAAAGTGTAAAGTAAATGACTTTGACACAAGAACAAAAATTTGACCATGTTAAGCTCCTGCCGCTTTCTGCTCTAAGGTGCTAGCTTTGGGACCAATCAGCTTTCAGAAGTTATGCTCTGTCACATGGTTTACACTATACCTAAGCCTATTTGCCTCTATCCAATCAAAAATTACATAGTTGCTTTAGCTATACTTTTCCAATGGCAACTAAATGATCTTTGAAATGATGTTTTCTACTTTCTACTTGTGTAATAAGAGGTTGGTCCAAAGGGTGGTAAAGATCCTTCCAGTTCTAAAATGCATGATATTTGTAAACAATGCTGATATTACCCTAGCTTCTGAGAGACACATTAGAGATTAAATCCTCTCTCTTTAAATACAAAACAAAACACACACATGGACACACACACACACATAAAGAAACAAAAAAGCTATCATTGACTTCCAATAGAAAGATCTATATACCATGTTATCAACAGTTAAAATTTTATTTAGTGTTGGATATATCCCAGGCACTGAAATAAACTCCTTAAATCCATGCATTTGTTTAGGTTTATTTATTTATTTATTTATTTTTGGAGAGTTTTTTGCTATAGGGCACATGTGCTTGCCAGATAGACAGAGACAGAAAGCGAGAAATCATCCCCCGAGAGGATGGCCATGCTGCAATCCCTTTTCCTCCACTCTCCTCCCAGGATCTTGAGCATGCACACACATGTACCAAGTATGAGTTTAAGCCACCGAGTCTGGGACTTGAGCCATGGTTAACTACATGGGAGTCCAGGAACATAGCCATTACACCAATTGCTGGTCCCATGTTTGTTTAGTTCTTGACCAGTCCTGAAAAGTATAAATCTCATTGGGCAGCTAAGTTAAGAGAAGGTGACAGATATTACTTGCCTGATGTCACATGACTAGCAGGTGTATAACTTCCCAAGGATCCTCTGGGACTGAAGTCTTTGCTCTATATCAATACTATCTATGGTGCCATTGATCTCCCCCAAAATGAATTGCCCTATGGCTGCATAACACCTGCATAAATTGAGAAACAGTGGCCTTTCCTAACGGTAATTAAAATTTTCTAACAGTGTAAAATGTTGCTTCTAGAAGCAACAGAAAATCCTTCCATTTGCCATCTTGCCTCTACTTATTTCTGTGTCTGCTGTTTTCAGCACTTTCAACAGCAATACTAATTTTACAAAGGCAATGGCTTGGGATTCTCAGCAAACAAATTCAACCTAACATGTTTTTACAGTTTATTTAAGTCTCTGTGTTCCCTCTGGAAATGATGGATAAAGAGAGACGTGTATACACTTAGATCTTTGTAACTCCACTGTGAGTGTATCCAAGGACCTTTTAGCAACCTTCAGTTGTTTACTTTACCTACCTTGTCAATATTTGATACTTGTAGAGGATGAGGGTGGGGAGTAAGCCAATCTAATTAGCAAGATTGCTAGAACCCTCCTTTAAGCGAATCAAGTATCAGCACAGCTATGAAGCCTGCATGTCTGGATATAGTGCTGATCCAGTGGCCAAGGGGTGGTAGAAAAAAATGGAGCATCAGATATGCTCAAGATCATTAAAGGTCCATATAAAAGTCTCTGAGTCCGCAAGTGAAACAAAACAAACACACGAAGGACCACTGACAGGTCCCAAAAGCACTGATCCTTTCAGTGCTGCAAGAATAATTCAGGGCTAAGATTGTCATGGTAGTGATGGTCAGCCTCATATGTCAGCCAAGTCATGGTTCCTAATACTTTACCCCAACACGTTTTCACATGGGTTTGATATTAAAGACCTTAGAAATCATAAGCAAGCAATGTGCTTAATTTTAGTGGTAACATGTAAGGTAAAGAATAGTTTTGCCAGCCCTACAGCAGTGGCCAAATGCTGTGACTAGGAACTATACTCCCATGGCTGACTGTGGTTTGGGTCCTGGCCCCAGTGACTTGAAAACCATGTTGTGTGTGCATGTATGCATGTCCCATATCCTAATGGTGAGGCAAATGGGGAAAAGAGATTGTGGCATGGCTACGCCCTGCTGGGAGTTCTTCTTCTCGCTCGCTCTCTCTGTGTCTCTCTCACATGCGTACACTATTTCTCTCCACTTTGTCTTCATTCATGCTATTATTTCCAATGCACTTCTCATACAAAAACTAAGATATTCCAATTCACTTTGTCATTCTATAAGAGCTAATGTGAACCTTAGGAGACCCTGTTAATAAGGCATGCTCCTCCCTTATCATATTGTTCCAACAGCGGCTGACCATGTAGTTAAAATCTCTGCCCTGGCAGCTTAAAAAATATGTACCAGGCACATGTGTGTGTGCCCCAAACCTCAGCAGGATAGAGGAAGGGGTTGCAATATTCATGACTGTGCCTTTTGAGTGCTTTCTGTGTTCCTGTGCTTTCTGGCAAGCATACACACCCTCTTGGAATTAAATTAAATAAATAGATGGTACAAATAAATAGAAAAATAAAGGAGGATTTCAATCACCAAAGACCCTCTGTCGAGACCTCACCATCCTGCTCCCTAGTCGAGCCAGGAGCCAGGATAAGCCAATCGTAGCAATCCATATTTGAGTTATAAGTGGCCCCATTCAGGGATTTTGACCACCAAAGACCCTCTGTCCAGATTTCACCCTCCTCCGCCCAAGTCTAGCAAAGAGCCAGATTTAACTCCAAAAAATAGGAAAAAGAGTATAATCCATCAGATGACCAGAATCCACTGCAGAGGCACAAGAATTATGAGAAACGAAGAAAATCTCTCTTCTCTAATGGAAAAGAATAACTCCTTTTCCTTCAAAAAGAATACAAGAGGATTCATGGAAATGTCAGATAAAGAATTTAAAATATTCGTAGTGACAAAGCTGCAGAGATGCAAGAGAATAGAGACAACAAACTCTAGAAGATGCAGGAGAAAAGAGACACCAAGTTCCAGGAGGTGAGGGAGTTCTTGCTCGATCTGAAAGAGGAGATACACATCATAAAAAAGAATCAAATGGAAACTTCCCAAACCTAAAGAGGCATTCAAATATCCAGACCCAAGAAATACAAAGGACCCCACATAGTATCGACCCAAGACACATCATAGCCAGATTGACCAAAACGACAGATAGAGACAAGATACCAAATTTGGCAGTAAAGAAATGTCAAGTTCTTTCAAAGGATATCCCATAAGACTGATGTCAGACCTCTCATCAGAAACAATGCAAACAGGGACCAGCAGTTAGCATAATGGCTATGTCGCTGGATTCCCATGTAGTCAACCGCAGTTCGTGTTCTGGACCCGGTGGCTTGAAACTCACGTCGGGAGCGTGTGTGTGCGTGCCCAAGATCCAAAGAGGAGAATGGAGGAGAAGGGATTGCAGTGTGGTCATCCCCCCTGGGGGGTGATTTCTTGCTTTCTGTCTCTTTGTCTCTGTCTGGTGAGTGCGTGCGCCCTATGGCAAAAACCTCTCCAAAAAAGAAAGAAAGAAAGAAACAATGCAAAGAACGAATGGGAAAATATGTTCAAATTGTTAAGCAAAAAACAATTTCAACCAAGAATACTATACCCAGAAAAATTATCTTTTATATAAAAAAAGACAAAAACATTCCCACCTAAACAAAACTTGAAAGAATTTACCAACACCATACCACCTCTCCAAAAAGTGCGGAATGGAATGCTATATCAGGAAAATTAAAGTCAGGCACAGAAGTAAGAGTACAAGAAACAACTAAAAGAATGACCAGCCTAAAGTTAGGGACTAGTCTGGAATTGAATGCTAACTTCCAGAGTTTAAATGGAAAGACCAGATCACAGTAGCACTGCAAATTCAGTAGAAGAGAGATTAATTACATGAGTCTGAGCTAGTGGAATAGAATTTTTTACTTTACGCTAAAACATTACTGATTTTCTTTGATGCTTTGATTTCCATATTTAATGATTTTTTTTTGTCTTCTCTTGATCTGTTGATAGGTTCACCTACCTACTATTTGAACTGAATCTTGACCTTTTTACTGGCTTTACGTTTTAAGCAAATTTCTCTGAACTTGTTTTGATTTTGATCTATTAAAACTAAAACTGATTTTTTTTGAGGCGTTATTGTTACAGGGTATGTGCACTTACCAGAAAGACAGAAAGAGAGACATAGAGATAATCCCTTCTCCTCCATTCTCCTCTTGGGATCTTGGGCATGCACGCACACGTGTCTGGCATGAGTTTAAGCCATCGGGTCCGGGACTTGAACTGTGATCGACTACATGGGAGTTCAGTGTTGTAACCATTACACAATCTGCTAGTCCCAAAACTAAAACTTTTTTTAAAATAAAGAATTCATTAAAAAACTAATAATTAATACCTACTTAATGACTGCCGTGAGCCATACAGCCCCAGTGAGGTGTTACTTTATAGTATGTTCACTTGACTCACTGAAGTTTATTCCTAAAGTCAGATACACATTCTTAAATATGTATATATCAGCTGTGCTTGATATTGAAAGTCTTTAAATTAATTAAGATCTTTAGTGAATCAGTAAAATGTACAAAAAAAATGGCATGGAAAACAACTAGAGACAGTGTGGGAGAAGGGGGGAGTTGGCAGAGGGTGAGAGGCAGGGAATCAAGAGGGGAAATAAAAGCAAAATATATAAGAAGCAAGAAACAGAAAATTATTTGTTGATGATAACGTGTATGGTGATATCCTTGATTGAGCCAATATACAATGTATACTGGATGGAAAATCTCATTTTGTATACTGTATTGATGTATAGTGAATTACTGTAAATAAATTCCCATTAAATAAATAAATAGATAAATAAATAAATGCATGAATTAGATAATAAAATAATTCTAAAAAATACATGAAGCTTATTTAATTCAAGACTGGCAGTGCAACTGTGCTGTGCAGAGAGACATGACAGTGAGAGGTTGGCAGGAATTCTGTGGCAGTCATTTAACTTTGTTGACCTTTTCTATCAGCTGTGTTCCTTCCTTCTCATGGCATATAACCTTTTAGAAAGATCATTCAACTTCATGTCATGCTTCTGTGACGTGTACTGGGTCTCGTTCTGAAGGTATTAACATAAATGAATTATAACTGTTGCTCTCCAAACTACTGGTTCCAATCTTTGGTCACTGAATAACCATGTACATAAACATTTCCTCATTCAGTCCCCAAACCTGCATTTGGTGGTACATAGGGCCAGGATTGGCCCATCCAGAAGTCAGCTGCCACCCATTTGGGCAAAGGAGCTAGTTATACACAGCACATGATATGAGGTTGGAGGCCAGGGCCTAGAGAATAAAGCCAAGTAGAATGAACACTTGAAGAAGGGAACCTACTTGGTTGGGAAGCAGAGGTTATCAAGAGCAAAAAGGCTTTAAAAGAAGGATGTCATATGACCAGTTGGTGTGATTTCAGAATAAAAGATGAAGATGAAGAAGGGAAGTGTTTGGAGGAAGGAAGAACAAACAAGTAATAAGATGACATATGGTTTGAACTGTGCTCACCTCCTCTGCCCCAAATTCCCATGGACACGTCTCAACCGTTAGTAACTTCGAATGTGGCCTGATGTGGAGATGAGATGTTTATAGACGAAATCAAGTTAAAAAGAGGTCATTGGTGTGAGCCTCACCCAATACGACTGGTGCCTTTATGGAAAGAGAAGACTTGGACACAGAGACATTGTAGAGAAAAGACGGTGCAGAGTGGCCTGAGGAGGAGATGGCCGTGTACAAGCCGTGGCTCCTGTGCCAGATACCTTCCTCACAGCGAACCAACCCCGCCATGTTGCTTTCAGACTTCCAGCCTTCAGGACTGTGAGACAATAGAGTCGTTCTGTTTAAGTGGCTGGTTTGTGTTTACTTTCTTCTTCTTTTTTTTTTTTTCTCTCTTTTTTTTTCTGCCTCAGGGCTTGTGTCTTACCAGAGAGAACGAGAAAAAGGCAAAGTGAGAAATAGCCACCTAGGAGGGAGGAGGTGGGATGGCCACACCACAGTCCCTTCTCCTTCGTTCTTTCTCCTCTTGGGGTTTTTGGGCATGCGCACACGCTTGGTGTGATTTTCAAGTCAGCAGATTAAGGACTCAAACTGTGGTCAGCCATATGGGAATCCTGCTCCTCAATCCCCATGCCATCTGCTGGGCCCAGGTTTGTGATACTTTATGCAACAGTTTCAAGAAGGTGACACCGTGGAAACTGGAAAATGTAGATTGGGAGAGGAGGGGAACCTAAAGCATGTACAGAGGAGTGTATGAATGCTGAAGAGCTAGGTTGGGGCCATATTGGAAATACCAGAGAGAATATGTTTAGGTTTAATTCAATGGCTAGATGCTGTTTATAGAACACTTTTGAGCAGATGAAAGGCATTCCAAAGGGAAGTTTCTGTGTTAGGAGATACTACTAGAGCTTTAAACTACTACTCAGGATTCTTGTGGCAAAAGTGGTTTGAGCAGTCCACACTTAATTAGGTACAAACATAAAACGGCATTATATGTTTTTAGTTACTGATTTCAGTGTACTGTATAAGGCTCTCCTTTTCTCTCTTGATGCCATCCTTGGTATTTTCTATAATTGTGTGATTGTTTTTAAATGATAGCCTTAAAGCAGTTCATTATGAATTAAACTTCTAATGTTGTATTTCGTTAAAGCTTTCTTCTTTGCAGTGGCCTGCTATCTTATGACTTTGACGGTTAAGCAGATAGTAAAAAGATAGTCAGTATTTGTTTTTCATTGGTGCATCTTTCTATCTTTGTGTTTGCAGTAGGTAGGGCATAAACTCTGTCAGGGGTGACAGAGTTGTTTGATGCACCTGTCTCTGTTCTGTGCTGATAGTAGGAGGCACTTAGTGTTGGTCTGTTCTTAGCTTAGTAGGTTACGTCTGAAGCTCATGAACTCTGCCAACGTTCTGGGCAATGTACAGACTTTTGATATGTTAGGTTGTAGGAAAAATAATGACATACTTTCCTGTTTTTCTGCACAAAAATGTATCATGACTTTCCCGACAACCCACTGTTTAGCTTGGTGTTTAGTCTCACTTCGTCTCCTCTAACTATTAAATTTACCCTAAACTTAACCCCAATCTGTTGCTGAGAACCTTATTATATTTTAAAATTGAGAATGCTTTAGTTTTCTAAGGTTGCTATAATGAAATACCACAAACTGGGGCGCTTAAACAATAGAATTTTATTTTCTCATGTTTCAGAAGACTGGAGTCCCAGATCAAGATGGTACTGGGTTTGGCTTCTTTTGAGACCTTCGCCCGTAGCTTGCAGATGACCGCTCTCTTGCTGTGTCTTTGTGTGGTCTTTCCTCTGTGTGTGCGTGCTGCCGGTGTCTTCCATCGGTCTAAATCTCCTCTTCTTATGAGCACAGCAATCAGATTCACTATTCAGACCTCACGTCAACCTACTTACCTCAGTAAAGGTCCTACCTCTAAATATGGTCATGTTTTGAGATACTGATGGATATGACTTCAACATGAGTTTGGGGATCACAATTCAACCCGTGACAGGAGGTCTGTGGATGAGGTTGCTGGTTGATGGTGAGAACTCATTCTGTCATCTCCTCGCAAGGCCTAGAGGCCGTTATCTGGTTCCAGTGGCTGGTCGCACTGTTAATTTAGAGTTCTTACCGCTTCTTGTTTCCTTCTATGGGTCCCAATAGCCAACGTTGGAGCCTCTGGAAAGTTTCTACTTAGAATGCTTTGAAATAATATTGTGTAAACACTGAAGAGCATGACACAGGAAGAAAAAGCAGGCACCCGAATCACAGCCAAGCCCCTACCCCCATCTCCGGGAGGCACCTACTGCTGTATCTTGTGCCTGAAACAAAAAATGAATTTGAAGTTGCTTAGAGGTGAGGTGAGGGGACACTGAAGGAAGAAGGAGATAAAAAGTCAGAAACCTGCATTCGAATGTCACCTCTGCCACTACCTACCTGGAGGACCCTACTCTATCATCTTTAGGCTAGGTCCTGGGCTGAAAAGAGTATAAATAATCTCTTTGTAGACATAATGGAATAATTAAATAATTGCTGTCCTCTGTAAACTAAAATATAACCCCTATGTTAAGGTATTATTATTGATCGAGGAAGAAAATGAATAAAGAGAAGGAAAAAAGCACTGACAGGTCATTTACTCATGTGCATTATTGATGGCTGTTCAGCCATTGCACAGTGAGAGACCTTTAGGAAATTAAGCAGACCTCAGTTTTAATCCTGCCTCTTCCCATCTGGCAAATCACTTAAGCTTTCTGAGCTTCAGATCAGTTTAAGTAAAACGGAGGTAACATTCATTTATGGGGTAACTGTGGCCTTTCTTCTTTATTTTTTTTCTCTTCTTTTTTTTATTCCTTCCCTTTCACTCATTACAACTTTCCAAGTCAAATCCTGTTGATTTTTAAATTTGTTTATATTTTTTAATAATCGGAGGGGAGGGAACCAGCAGTTAGCGTAATGGCTATGTCGCTGGACTCCCACGTAGTCGACTGCGGTTTGCGCCCCGGACCCAGTGGCTTAAAACTCACGTCGGGCGCATGTGCGTGTGTTCATGCCCAAGATCCCGAGAGGAGAATGGAGGAGAAGGGATTGTGGCGTGACCATCCCCCCTTGGGGGTGATTTCTCGCTTTCTGTCTCTCTGTCTCTCTCCATCTGTCTGGCAAGCGCACACGCCCTATAGCAAAAACCTCTCCAAAAAAAAAAAATGAAGAAAAAAATTAATCAGAGGGGATTCTGGACAGAGATTTAAAAATCCAAGTTCAGTACAGAGTCTGGGACAAAACAGTTACCTGCTGGCCTAAATTTTTCATTATCAATTTCTTTCTCTTTTTTTTGGAGAGGTTTATTCTATAGGGCACGTGTTCTCGCCAGAAAGACAAAGAGAGACAGAGAGATAGAAAGCGAGAAATCACCCCCCCCAGGGGGGATGGCCATGCTGCAATCCCTTCTCCTCCATTCTCCTCTTGGGATCTTGGGCACACACGCACACATGCCCAGCGTGAGTTTAAGCCGCTGGGTCCGGGACTCGAACCGCGGTTTACTACATGGGAATCCAGCTACATAGCCATTACTCTAACTGCTGGTCCCTCATTATCAATTTCTTAACTAAAGAACAACTGCATGTGTTTGCCTAAAGTGTGTACACACACACAGAAGCGTAAATCTGAAATATTTATCAGTGATAATAAAACTGGAAAAAATTTCCAGTGAGTATGACAAATATATAATAGCCTTAGTAACGAGTTCTGACAAATTGGTTAGTATACCACAGGAACTCTTGAAAATAATGTGTACAGCCTAACGGCAGTTAATGCCACCTAGTATGACTACGAAAAAAACCCCATTTTTATCCTCTATTATGTGTGTGTATGCATGCATATATTCTATATATATGAAGAGATATCAAAACCTCTTGGACAAATAGATTTAAACGGTAAAAGTAAAAATTATAAACTGTTTTTTATCATAAGCTCCATCAAATTCAAGACACATTATAAGTGAAAACACCACCGTTTAGTCCATCACTAAAGGACTGATGGTCCTGGGATTTAACCATTTTGATGCGATCTTTTCTTACATTATTAACTGAAGAAATGAGTGCCATTTAAAATTTTTTTAAGATTAGGAAACAAAAAGCAGTCAGAATGAGCCAAATTAGGGCTAGAAAGTGGATGCCTAATGATTTCCCATTGGAATTTTCTCGAAGTTGCCCTTGTTTTACGAGAGAAATGAGTAGAAGCATCGTCATGGTGGAGACATACTCTCTGTTGACACTCCTAGGAGGTCGTCTACTGAAGTTTTAGTTAGCTTTTCTAAAAACCTGCCTACCAAGTAGATTTCTCTTTTGGGGGTGGGGTACTCCAGAAAGTCAACAGGCAAAATGCCTCGAGCATCTCAAAGCACTGTTGCCATGACGTTTGCTCTTGACGTGGCCTCTTTTGCTTTGACGGGCCACTTCCACCCCTTGGTAGCCCTTGCTTCGGTTGTCTTTGGGTCTGTACTGGCACAGTAATGTGTCAGTGTGTCATCTGCTGTGAGCAGCTGCTCAAAAACGGCTTTAGTATCCTGATTGCACTTGTTCAATATTTCCATGAAAAGTTCTGCTCTTGTCTGTAACTGATCTGGGTGTAACAGCTTCAGTGCCCATCCAACAGTTTGTTCAGCTTTAACTTTTCAGTCAGATTCTGTGACCTGAACCAACTGAGATGGCTGTGCTGTTCATTACTGTTTCTGCTGTTAGTTTTTTTTTTTAATTTAGGCACAAATAAGACTAATTTTTTTTCCTTGCAGATTGACATGGATGGTCTGCCACTATGAGTGTCATGGTCAACATTGTCTCATCATTAGTTATGAGTCAGGTGGTAGTGAACTGGTAACGTAGGTGGACCCCGTGGGGACTAGGCTGTGGCACCTACGCTGTGCTCTGGTCTGGCTGAGACTGGCCTGGGTCATGGCATGAAGACCCTGTTGGAAGTATCTTCTCACTCTTCTCATGGAAGAAATTAATCAGTAAAGTTTAAAATAAAATAAAATAAATGATCTGTTTGTAAACTGCTGATTTCATTGAGGTATTATTCCTTTAAACTTTTGTAGAATATTAGTGATTTCACCATTTCCTCTCCCACACTTCACCATAAATTTAATTTGTTCTTGCTTCAATTTTAGCAGAATTTTTGTTGCTCTGACAGAAGCTATTTTCCAACTGATGTCTCATCCTTGTTAAGTGCTACAAAAAATTTTGAAATCCATGCACACAAGCGCACACACACATATACACACACATGCAGACACACAATATATATACACATACACTTCATCTGTAAGTAAAATATGTACTAATAAAAAGAAAAATATGGTATCTTGTTCTGCCTATGTAGTTGGGAATATTTTGAGGATTATTTAATTACAAATGAATTACTAATACCATCAGAGATAAGCTATTGCTGCCAGGACATGAATAAAAGGACGGAAGAATGCTGATCAAACTGCGATACCGTGCTGGACGATGGGCAACTGAGGAATGGAGGCTGTGTTTCCTGTCGTTTCTCCAAGAAGGCTGCCGAGATAAGTGAGGAGACCCACAAGACTTCACGTAAGAAAACAAGAATGACCCCGTGTGGGAGGCTTCAAGGCAGAACGTTGTGAGACTCCGAAGGAAGCAGTGTAAGAGCACTATCTGGACACTGGCTGCTCAGAGAGCGAGCTGACGGTCACTGTCAGGCAGAGAAGAGCAGCAAAGGGCCGGAGAGGGGAGAACTCATTGGCACCAAAATAATCTTGTACTTTAATTTCATTTGTAATGAACATTTTGAAGTCTTCCTGTATATAAATACATGCACACACAAAATTGTGTTAATTGTGTGTGTGTGTGTGTGTATTTTACATATACATATATATGTACACACACACACACACACACATACACCACCACCATTCATCCCCAAAACAATACATGCGTTAGCTGTTGCTCCAGCGATGTGCATAACAGGTAAACCCCAAACAGTGGCTGACATCGACAGGAGTCTGCAGTCATTTGCAGTGTACTGGGTGTAGCAGATACCACTAGGCTTAGTTCCAGGCTGAAGGGTTCGGTCAGGTATGAGAAATGTTTTTTTTATTCTGTATCGAAGCTGGTTACCTGAGGCATTGTCTTTTCATGGAAGGGGGTAGCAATAAAAAAGATTGAGTTAAGTCACATGAGCATATTTAAGAACTATATTTGCAGCACATCTACACATCTACAAGCATTTCTTTTGATAAATAAAATCATATGAGCAAAGTCGAAATTGATAATAAAATTATGTGTACACTGCATCATTTTTTGGGAGACATTTCTGAATCACATGAGAAAGGGTGTAGACAAAGATCTCTGTTACAGAGATGGAATGAAAAATATGAAAAAGTACTAAATTTATCATAGCTAGTATCTTACTTCTTTTGGAAACATTAAAGGCTTTTCCACTATTGTCAGGAGCAAGAAAATAGTATCAGCTATTTATGGCACTATATAATATTTCAATGGAGGTTCCAGTCAATATAATTAGACGTGAAAACCAACTAGAGACTGAGAATGGGAGAGGAAGAATTTAATCTATTACCACTTTCAGATGATTAGACTAGATGTAAAAAAAGGATCCTGGGACCAGCAGATGGCGTGGCAGTTATTTTGCTGAACTCCCAAATTGCTGACTGTGGTTCGAGCCCTGGGCCTGGTGGCTTGAAACTCAAAGTGGAAGCATGTTCATATGCTCACGGTTCCGGGAGGAGAATGGAGAGAAGTGATTACGGCGTGGCCATCCCTCCTTGGAGGGGGTTATTTCTCACTTTCCCCCTCACTGTGTCTGTCTGTTTCTCTCTCCAGTGAGCACACACATGCTCTAAGGAAAAAAAAAAAACCTCTAAAAGTAAATTCAAAAACAGTAGCAAAAAGTTATCATGGAAATAATAGAATTAAAGTAATAAGTCATTTAACTAACATACTAAAATCAATAGCCTTCTTATATGCCATCGAAAAGTTAGTAGACAATATTATGCAAGAGAAAATACCATATTACAGTGGCATAAATAAAAATAAATACCTATACAAACTTTACAAAGCTGTATTAAATTTATATGAAGATAGTATTTCATATTTGAAAGACATTAACCTCAAATCAGAAATTTTAGCAAGACAAATTGACTATAAATTTTAAATATGGGCCACCTTGTGGCCTAGTAGTGAGAGTGGAAGTATCTTAAATATCCAACCACATGGTTTGAGTCCTAGACCTGGTGGCTTTGTATGCCTGTGTGCCCAAATTTCTGAATAGGAGGAGAAATGGGTAAAGAAGGGATTGCGGCATTACAACCTCATGGGGGAATGCTTTCTCACTTTCCCTCTCTCCTTTTCTCTCTCTCTGTCTCTCTCTAATCAGTGCATGCACTCTCAATTAAATTTTTAAAAATTCGATTAGAATAATCATTGAAAAATATAATAAATGCCAAAGAAAGATTTGAAAAAGAAAAAAAAACCGAAATGATCTAGATCTTAGTAGGCATTAAACATATTAGACCTCTGCAAATATAACTGCTTGATGCTGTGCATGTTTAGAATAACCATACAAGCTAATGAAAAACAATAGAGGATTCAGAACAGAGATCATTGCTCATGAAGATTTAGTATAATATAAATGTGTATATCAATTTAGTAGAAAAATGGAATTTTTAATGTGAGATATTTTAACATGTTATATGGAAACTATGTAATTGAATCATTTTGCATTCTATTTTAAAATAAATTCCAAATGCATCAGAGGAATGTAAAAGCTAGAGAAAAAGATGAGATTTTTCAATTACTAGATGAAAACAAGAATAAAATTCTTTGTAACTGGAATAGAAATAACTTTCAAAATTATAAATCAAAATAGAAAATAATACAAAAACGCATGGATAAATAAGGTTCCAAAAGGCCCCACGATTTTTCATAAGAAAAATATTAGAAGCAAAGTGAAATCACATATTTCAATTGATAATAAATTTTACAACAATATCACAGAAAAAAACCACTATCTTAAATGTATAAAGAGAAGACATACTCCAAATGTCCATCAGTAAAGGGTTGGTTAAGCAAAAATCCAAGCAGTGGAGTATTATATAGTTGAAAAAGAACAGGGACTTTTCTATATCGGGTTATTTCTCACTTTCCCCCTCACTGTGTCTGTCTGTTTCTCTCTCCAGTGAGCACACACATGCTCTAAGGAAAAAAAAAAAACCTCTAAAAGTAAATTCAAAAACAGTAGCAAAAAGTTATCATGGAAATAATAGAATTAAAGTAATAAGTCATTTAACTAACATACTAAAATCAATAGCCTTCTTATATGCCATCGAAAAGTTAGTAGACAATATTATGCAAGAGAAAATACCATATTACAGTGGCATAAATAAAAATAAATACCTATACAAACTTTACAAAGCTGTATTAAATTTATATGAAGATAGTATTTCATATTTGAAAGACATTAACCTCAAATCAGAAATTTTAGCAAGACAAATTGACTATAAATTTTAAATATGGGCCACCTTGTGGCCTAGTAGTGAGAGTGGAAGTATCTTAAATATCCAACCACATGGTTTGAGTCCTAGACCTGGTGGCTTTGTATGCCTGTGTGCCCAAATTTCTGAATAGGAGGAGAAATGGGTAAAGAAGGGATTGCGGCATTACAACCTCATGGGGGAATGCTTTCTCACTTTCCCTCTCTCCTTTTCTCTCTCTCTGTCTCTCTCTAATCAGTGCATGCACTCTCAATTAAATTTTTAAAAATTCGATTAGAATAATCATTGAAAAATATAATAAATGCCAAAGAAAGATTTGAAAAAGAAAAAAAAACCGAAATGATCTAGATCTTAGTAGGCATTAAACATATTAGACCTCTGCAAATATAACTGCTTGATGCTGTGCATGTTTAGAATAACCATACAAGCTAATGAAAAACAATAGAGGATTCAGAACAGAGATCATTGCTCATGAAGATTTAGTATAATATAAATGTGTATATCAATTTAGTAGAAAAATGGAATTTTTAATGTGAGATATTTTAACATGTTATATGGAAACTATGTAATTGAATCATTTTGCATTCTATTTTAAAATAAATTCCAAATGCATCAGAGGAATGTAAAAGCTAGAGAAAAAGATGAGATTTTTCAATTACTAGATGAAAACAAGAATAAAATTCTTTGTAACTGGAATAGAAATAACTTTCAAAATTATAAATCAAAATAGAAAATAATACAAAAACGCATGGATAAATAAGGTTCCAAAAGGCCCCACGATTTTTCATAAGAAAAATATTAGAAGCAAAGTGAAATACCATATTTCAATTGATAATAAATTTTACAACAATATCACAGAAAAAAACCACTATCTTAAATGTATAAAGAGAAGACATACTCCAAATGTCCATCAGTAAAGGGTTGGTTAAGCAAAAATCCAAGCAGTGGAGTATTATATAGTTGAAAAAGAACAGGGACTTTTCTATATCCTGCTAGGATCACTGGGATATATTAATTAAGAAAAAGATCAAGCTGGATGGGACCAGCAGTTAGCGTAATGGCTATGTCGCTGGACTCCCACATAGTCGACCGCGGTTCGCGTCCTGAATCCGGTGGCTTAAAACTCATGCCGAGTGAGTGTGCGTGCGTGCCCAAGATCCCGAGAGGAGAATGGAGGAGAAGGGATTGCGGCGTGACCATCCCCCCGGGGGGTGATTTCTCGCTTTCTGTCTCTCTGTATCTCTCTGTCTGGCGAGCGCATGTGCCCTATAGCTCAAACCTCTAAAAAAAAAAAAAAGAAAGAAAAAGATCAAGGTGGAAAAATTGCATAAGGGTACTTACCTTTCTTTTAAGGAAAAAAAACCCTCAAAAGTTCATGTGAAATGTATATCATAAAATAAGTTATGCATGGATTTCAAACATTTTTGCACCAAAACAATTTGCTCTTTTATCCATTTTACATGAGCTTTTTGAAATTCTCTTATATTTGAAAATCAGTACATGGTAGCTTATTTAAAAGTACAGGAATAGGGGCCAGCCGGTGGTGTGATGGTTAAGGTGCTGGACTCCCACTTGGCTGAGACCAGTTTGAAAAGTCACTCTGACTGTTGCTCCCTGCTCCACAGCACAGGTTCCTGAGGAGGTGCCAGTCTGGGATGTACCTGGGGCAGTTGGAAGGCAGTGGGAGGTCCAAGGTGGTCCCTTGCTCATTGGTTGACACTGCTCTCTGCTCTACAGAGCAAGCTCCGGGGGTAACGGTGATGAAGGGTTATACCATACAGTCATATCAGTCGATAAAAAAGAAACCTTTGATTAAATACAGAATCCCTTCATGATTAAGACTCTCAGCAAAACTGGCATAGAAAGGACCTTTCTTAACACAATAAAAGCCATATATGAAAAACTCGTAGGTAACATCCTCCTGGATACAAAAAAAGTGAAAGCTTTTCAACTAAAAACTGGAACAAAACAAGGCTGCCCACTTTCTCTTCTCCTTTTCAATATAGTTCTGGAAGTCTTAGCCAATGAAACGAGACAATTTACTAAAATAAAAGGTACTCAAAGAGGGAAAGAAGAAGTGAAATTATCTCTATTTGTAGATGAAATTGTTATATACATAGAAAAAGTAATCCATCAAAAGAATCCTCCTAGAATTGATAAATGAATACTATTAAGTGGGAAGATACAAAATAAATATGCAGCAATTTATAGAATTTCTATATACCAAGTAAACAGACTGAGGTAGAATTGAAGAAAGCAATTCCATTCACAACAGTCACAAAAGAAGAAAGATATCTAGGAAAAAACTAACCCAAGAATTCAAAGACCTATATGAGGAAAACTATGAAAAACTAAAAAGAAAATGAAAATGGATAAAGTGGACAGACATCCCATGTTCCTAGATTGGAAAAACTAATACAATCAAAATGTCAATTCTACCCAAATTAATTCTCATATTTAATGCAATTTCAATCAAATTACCAGAGATATTCTTCACAGTATTCATCTGGAATCATAAAAAAAACCCCTATATTGCCAAAGCAATGTTGCACAGAAAGAGTATAGTAGAAGGCATCTTACTCCTGAATATCATAGTATATTACAAAGTCACAATAATCAAAACAGCATGGCATTGGCACAAAAACAGTCATGTAGACCAATGGAACAGAATAGAGACCCCAAGAATAAACCCCAAAACATACAACCAACTGTATTGTTGACAAAGGGAACCAGTCAATATGGTGGGGAAAGGAAAATTTCTTTAGCAAATAGTGCTAGAAACACTGGGTATACACATGCAGAAAGATGAAACTAGACTCCTCTTTCTCACCATTAACATCTAAACCTAAGGTCTCAAACTATAAAACTATGTGGATAATGCAGAGAAAACTTTCAGAGACATTGGAGAAGGTAAGAATTTCTTAAATAAGACCTCTAAAGCCTAGGCAATAATCCCAAAAATAGACAAGTGAGATTACCTCAGGTTAAAAAGCTTCTGCTCAGTAAAAGAAACAATATTTAGAGTGAACTAGCAACATTCAGAATAGAGAACAGATTTGCAAACTATGCCTCAGATAAGGGAATGGTAACTAGAATATACAGGTAACTTAAACAGCTTACTTAAAAAAAAAAATCAACCCAATTTAAAAGATAGGCAAATGAACTGAACAGACAACCCTCTAAGGAAGCTGTATGAACAGCCATAAAAGCATATGAAAAAGTGCTCAACATCCCTTATCATAAGGGAAATGCAAATCAAAATCACAATGAGATACCACCTAACCCCAGTCAGAATACCTAAGATTAAAATAAAAAAAAAAAAGAATGATAAGTGCTGATGAGGCTGTGTTGAAAAGGGAACTCTCCTATATGTTGGTAGGAATGTAAATTAGTCCAACCACTGTGGAGAACAATATGGAGGTTCCTCAAAGACTTACAAATAGAACTACCATATGATCCAGCAATTCCATTCCTGGGTATCCACCCGAAGAATAGGAATGCACTTAGAAAAGTACTTGCACATTCATGTTTATTATGGCATTATTCACAATTGCTAAGATGTGGAACCAACCCAAATGTCTATGAACAGATGAATGGATTGAGAAACTGTGGCACATGCTCAGCCATTAAACAGCAGGACCCTGGCATTTGATAGAAAGTAGAGGGACATGGAAGATTTACTGTTAAGTGAAGCAAGCCAGGCTATGAAAGAGAGATATTGTATGTCTCCAATTAATATATGCCAAATATCTGCACTCTATTGCAGAAACTGAAAGAATGGAATATATAAAAGCATGGAGAACAATTGTGAATACTAGAGACATTGTGGGAGAAGAGTGGAGATGGGAGAGGGTGAGAGGAAGGGAATCAAGGGGAAAAAGAAGCAAAACATTTAAGGGATACAGAAATGAAAAATTATCTGTTGATGATAACATGTATGATCATGTCTTTAATTGTCTAATATACACTGTATTCATGCTGGGAAAATTCATTTTATAACTGTAATGATATACAATGATTTGATGAATAATAAATAAGCTATGGAAAAAAGGAACAAGTTAAAAAATACAAGAGCTGCATGGATTTTTTTTTTTAAAAAGAATTATTTATTTATTTAATTCCGTTTGTTATTATTACTATTTTAATTTCACCAGAGAGAGGCAGAGAGAAAGAGAGAAAGGTAAAGTAAGAAAGCAAATTGCCAAGTCCAGGATTTGAACCCAAGTCAGCCATGTGGAAGTACAACACCTTAACCACTATGCCATCTGCTGGTACCCAAGCTGTGTGTTTTTATAACATGGGATAATTTGTGTTTATATGTGATGTCGACTATCTAAACTTTATTTTAGGCACTTGACAGAATCAAAGATATGGAGGTTTCTTTGATTTGATTTATTCAAAATGAGTGAAACGGGATTTGGCGAACCAGAAACTCAGACATTTAATAAAGGTTCAAGTTCAGTCTGTCAAAAAAAAAGAAAGAAAGGAAGAAAGAAAGAAAGAAAGAAAGAAAGAAAGAAAGAAAGAAAGAAAGA
>NW_006159608.1:2783069-2790627 GCF_000334495.1 Tupaia belangeri chinensis | reverse complement strand
CATCCTCCTGGGGGATGATTTCTCACTTTTCCTGTCTCGAATCTCTGTCTCTCTCTGTGAGTATACATGCCCTATGGCAAAAATCTTAGAAAAAAAATAAAGTGAAGGAATGGCAGGTAAACCAATAGTTCATAATACAGTTTCTGAATATACTTTAATTTATAGATGACTTTGACATTTGGTAAATATTTTATATAATTATATAGCAGAGTAATATTTAAAAACCAACCAAATCCTAATAAAAAAAAGTAAAGTAATTCACATAAATGTAACTATATATATGGTGGTAGACTAGTATATAGAAAAAAATTATCTCCTGCTTAAGGAAACTTAAACTGACAAACCAGGGACCAGCAGTTAGCGTAACGGCTATGTCGATGGACTCCCATGTAGTCAACCGAGGTTCAAACCCAGACCCAGTGGCTTAAAACTCACGCCAGGCACGTGTGCGTGCGTGCCCAAGATCCCGAGAGGAGTATGGAAGAGAAGGGATTGCGGTGTGGCCATTCTTACAAGTCTTACAAGTCTCTGTAAAACGGGATTTGGTGAACCAGAAACTCAGAGATTTAATAAAGGTTTAAGTTCAGTCTGTCAAAAAAAAGGAAGGAAGGAAGGAAGGAAGGAAGGAAGAAAGAAAGAAAGAAAGAAAGAAAGAAAGAAAGAAAGAAAGAAAGAAAGAAAGAAAGAAAGAAAGAAAGAAAGAAAGAAAAGAAAGAAAAAGAGAAAAATCACACAAGGTACATGTGCATGCATGCCCAAAAATCTCAGAAGGAAAATGGAGATGGGATTGTGGCATGGCCATCCTCCTGCTATTCTTAATTTATCGATGAGGAAACTTAAATTCAGAAAAGTTAATTTAGGGAACCAGCAGTTAGTGTAATGGCTATGTTGCTGGACTCCCACGTAGTCGACGCGGTTCGCGTCCCAGACCCGGTGGCTTAAAACTCATGCCAGGCGCGTGTGCGTGCGTGCCCAAGATCCCGAGAGGAGAATGGAGGAGAAGGGATTGCAGCATGGCCATCCTCCCTGGGGAGTGATTTCTCGCTTTCTGTCTCTCTGTCTCTCTCTGCCTGTCTGGTGAGCGCACACCTCTTATAGCAAAAACCTCTCAAAAAAAAAAAAAAGAAAAGAAAAGTTAATTTAGGGCCAGGAGGTGACATGGAGGTTAAAGTGCTGGATGCCACATGGCTGACTATGCAGTTCAAGTCTTGGACCTGGTGGTTTAAGAAACATGCTGAGCACATACATGTGTGCCTAAAATCCCAAGAGGAGAATGGAAGAGGAAAGGATTGTGGTGTGGCCATTCCCTCTGGGGGAGGATTTCTCCCTTTCTCTCTCTGTCTATCTACAGGGAGCACACATACCCTATGACAAAAATATATTTAAAAGAAAGATTAATACACTGTAGATATTATACTGTTGGGGCTGGTATTGCCACCCACCTCTGTGAAAACACAGTGCCATGTACTTTTAGCTATGAAGTGCTGTATTCCTGAATTTCTGAACTAAGTTGGCAAAAACAAAGCAAAAAAAAACTAGATTTAATTCTTAGCTCAAGTAGTTCATTTAAGACTCAGTGTCATGCAGTTTATTAGCAAGCTTCTTGTTCCTCGGTATTCTGGTGTTCGTACTGAAGAGAAGATTTATATCCTATAAATCATCACTGCTTGTCTTTTCACCATCTCTTAAGTTCTTAAGGGGTAAGCTGATGGAAAATGAAAAAAAAAAAAAAAAACAGAAAACTGGTGCAAAAAAGAAAAGAAGATAAAATCGAGTCTTTTAATGGCTTCAGTTTCAAAGCTATTTTGAAGATAAATTGTATGCCAAGGGTACAGAGTTCATCTTAGACTTGAGACGGCCCATTGCAAATCGTTCCCCTTTGTTGTTTGGTTGGTTTGTTTGAGGGTACCGGATGACATAGTGCACCATCAGCTACATTTCTGAATCTGTGGTCACACATTGGCATTAACCATATGTCCCCTCTTTTGCTGTTCAAGAGAAATACTAAACAACTGAAGAAAATATTAGCACAATGACCAGGGACCCCGTTGTAGGAGAATCAGAAGTGATGGTAGAGGGGGAAGGTAAGAGGGACCCCAGAGGAGGATTTTCTCAGGAGATGTGATATTCCTGAGGTCTGTGTAAGCAGTACTGAAGATATGAAGGTTAAGTGTCACCTTGTTAACACGTTAGTGATGTCAGCACTGTTGGGACCGGAAGGCAGATGAGGCCAGGGGAAAGGCAGGTTCCTATCATTATTCCCATTTTAAACTGAAATGGTTTCTCCACTTCCTCCTTTTAACTTAGACCCTTTCCCTGCTTCTGTAGTAGCTGTTCTGAAACTGACCCTCTCAGAACTTCCTGCCTCTCCTGGGCTCCCCATTCACAGCAGATGAGCCCTGTTATATAAGCGTGGCAAATTAGGATATTTTCTTCTTGGTCTTTTAGAATAAGTAATAGGGCAAAATTCCATCATAGGGGCCAGAAGAGTGACCAGAAGTCTTCCCTATGTTTCCCTCATTTTTACCACATCTTCACCAGTTTCAAGATTCTGCTTGTGGGATGCGGTCCTCTTTTCCAAAACTAGAGAAGATGTAATCATACTTTCATCTGATCAGGGAGACAGAGAGACAAAAAATCTCTTTAAAGTATCGATTGTTTTGACCTTTTCTGCAATCTCACATGGGAGAGAAATACAGAAACGACCATCTGGGGGCCTTCACCTCACCATCACTTCATTTCTCAGTTGAGGTGTGTCTGTGGACAGGATGCATACAGTATATTAAATAACTGTGCATCAGTTTAATTTTATTAGAGTGGTTTCTTACTTAAATGTTGCTGGCTTCTGTTAATTCTGTTATTCAGAATTCAATGCTATCATCGAGGTATTTAGCAAATAAAATAACAAATATGGCAATTTAAGATACTCCTCTCATCCTCCCTCCCACAATTCCTAAGCTCTCCTGGAAATATTCGAAACATAAGAGAGACACACTTCCAGGTGCTATATCTCAGAAGATGTTAAATGAGTAAAACATACATATGGCCATGTTTAATTTGAGAGTGAAAATGATAGATTCCTCAAAATGAATATCGAAGGTGTACAATATCATTAAAGTCACTAGAGAGCATCATCTTTTTTTTTAAAATGATAGATTCCTCAAAATGAATATCGAAGGTGTACAATATCATTAGTCACTAGAGAGCATCATCTTTTTAAAAAATTTTATCTTATATTAAATCATTGCATATCATCACAGCATACCAATGGATTTTTGTATCATGAATACACTGTATATTGTGTCAAAGATGTTAACTGTATCAGCAGATTTCTTTTTTTTTTTTTGAGAGAGAGAGATTTTTGCTATAGGGTGTGTGCACTCACCAAATAGAGAGAAACAGAGAGACAGAAAGCGAGAAATCAACCCCCAGGGGGGATGGCCACGTTGCAATCTCTCTCCTCCATTCTCCTCTTGGGATCTTGGACAGGCATGCACATGCACCTGGCGTGTTTTAAGCCACCGGGTCCGGGACTCGAACTGCGGTCAACTACATGGGAGTCCAGCGACATAGCCATTATGCTAACTGCTGGTCCCATCAGCAGATTTTTTTTACATTTTTGGGCTTCTGAAATGTTTTTCTTCTTTCTTCTTCCCCTTGATCCCCACCCTCTCGCCCTTCCCTCCTTCCTCCTTCCACCTGCGCCATCTTCAGCACCACCATGAGGGCATTACCTTTGGTTACTTTCCTCAGTTCCTCAGTCCTCTCTCTGTCTTCTAGGTTTCTCAGGTGCTTCTTACACCATGTGTGTGATGTCAACACGTGCTTGGGTTCTATTTCTTTTAAATTTATTGACGTGATTTTTGTACAGTGATATATGTATATATTTGTATATATATTTTTGTATATATATTTTGTATATATATTTGTATATATTTGTATATATATTTATATATATATATATATGTACCAAATTTTATTTAGCAAATAAAATAACAAATATGGCAATTTTATTTTATTTAGCAAATAAAATAACAAATATGGCAATTTAATATACCCCTCTCATCCTCCCTCCAAATATATATATATATTTGGTACCTGCCGTATATATATTTGGCAACACATACCCACACGCATACATATATACACACATGTGTGCACAATCAACATGCCGGTCAAGATTTAGAATATGCTCAACACTCCAGAAAGTTCTTTCATGTCTCTTTCCACTCAAGTCTCAAAGTTCTTATCCTTCTAAGAAGGAGGAAAGAAGGAAATTTGTCTTGGAATGGCTCAAAATGTTGTCAGATTAAATTCGAGCTCTCATTGAGGTTTCTCTTTCTTCTACTTTGTTTCTATAAGATTTTTATTTGACACTTTTCATAGTCGAATTCTTAGATATTCTTGTAGATTTCCTGATCCTGGCATGACGCTCCCTGCGTAGTCTTCAGGACTGGACTGTGATGACATTGAATTCCGTTATTAAGTTACGTTATGTAACACAGTCGACCTTAATATATGGAGAATTTGAAGGGGTCTAACCTCGTCACACGGGCCATTAATAGCAGAGCGCTTTCTCTGGCTGGTCACGGAAGTAGAAATTGGGAAGATCTGAAACATGCGAGGAGTTCTACATGAGTGACATCTTCCTCCACTGTGATCAAAGGACCACCTGACAGCACCTGTGAGCAGTCTCATGAAGCTGAGGGTGGCCCCAGAAAAGAGCCAGCAAAGGTGTGGGGACCTCAATGTGATTGGGAAAAACTGAGTTTTGCCAACAAGAAGGAGCTTGAAGGCGGATTTTTCCCAAGAGCCTTAAGACAAGAACTTGACCTAAGAGACACCTTGATTTCACCCATGTACTACCTTGAGCAGAAAACTCAGCCGTTCAATGGAGAACTTCAGGACTGTGCTAATTTGTGGGTGTTGTTTCAAGCCACTAAATTTCTGGTGATTTATTATGCAATGATAGAAAACCAATAGAACTCTATAGTTAGCATATGTTATAGATATTTTACATGTAAAAACCCACTACTCTAGATATAAAAGAAATTATTATTATTATTTTAGGTTTTTGCCATAGGTGTGTGCACTTGACATAGACCAAGAGAGGGGAAGTGAGAATTATCCCCTAGGGGGATGGCCATGCCACTATCCCTTTTCCTTCATTCTCCTGTGGGGATTTTGGGCACACATACACATGTACCTGGCATGATTTTCAAACCACCAGGTCAGGAACTCGAACCATGGTTGACTCTGTGGGAGTCCAGTTGCTCAGCCACACGGTACCTGTGGCTCCTGTCTAGTTATCATCGCCTTCCCCTGGACTAAGTAAGAGAGTTCTGTAAATGTGCATGATGAGGGATGGATTCAGCAATGAGTGCGTGACAGTTTTTTTTTTTTTCATTATACTGCATTTATTATTAGAATCAACAGTCAACAGTGAATGATTGACTTTTTTTTTTTTTTTGGTTCACTTTGGACATTCAGAAAATTGGAATAGGACTACAGTATTGCTCATACACAACAGAGGTTACACTTGGCCTCCGACTCCCAGCAGCAAGTATACTCAGGAATTCACAGCAGTGTCATTCACATCATGAGAGACCCCTCCCCTTTTCTTCAGGAGTTTCTGTGAAGTAAGGGAGCACCCAGTATTGGGAGAAGGTAGGGAGAAGAGCTTACAAACATCAATATCTCAGAGAGCTCCTAAGTGCTAAGGAGTCTCACCAGACATTTATAGGCCAACACAGGCATCACTTTGGGGATTGCCAAGCCAAAATTTATAACTTTTGTCTGTCAGAAACAAGTCAGACCGAAGAGTCTACCGTATTAGTTGCAACTAGAGAAAACTAGTGTTACCCAGATGAAAAACAGTAGCAATTAGAATGGTTCCAGAACTTCAAAACTCCACAAATAGGATGTGTTTTCCTTTGCTCATTTAAGTTTTCTTCTCTTTTGTTTATTCTTCATTCTCCTTTTCCAGTTTTCATTAAATCTTGCCCCCACTCATAACTGGCATCTCAAAGCTTATTCCTGTCTCCTTCTCAGCTCTCTTGCTACTCCCTATAATAGCTAATACCCTCTCATCCTCCCTCCAAATATATATATATATTTGGTACCTGCCGTATATATATTTGGCAACACATACCCACACGCATACATATATACACACATGTGTGCACAATCAACATGCCGGTCAAGATTTAGAATATGCTCAACACTCCAGAAAGTTCTTTCATGTCTCTTTCCACTCAAGTCTCAAAGTTCTTATCCTTCTAAGAAGGAGGAAAGAAGGAAATTTGTCTTGGAATGGCTCAAAATGTTGTCAGATTAAATTCGAGCTCTCATTGAGGTTTCTCTTTCTTCTACTTTGTTTCTATAAGATTTTTATTTGACACTTTTCATAGTCGAATTCTTAGATATTCTTGTAGATTTCCTGATCCTGGCATGACGCTCCCTGCGTAGTCTTCAGGACTGGACTGTGATGACATTGAATTCCGTTATTAAGTTACGTTATGTAACACAGTCGACCTTAATATATGGAGAATTTGAAGGGGTCTAACCTCGTCACACGGGCCATTAATAGCAGAGCGCTTTCTCTGGCTGGTCACGGAAGTAGAAATTGGGAAGATCTGAAACATGCGAGGAGTTCTACATGAGTGACATCTTCCTCCACTGTGATCAAAGGACCACCTGACAGCACCTGTGAGCAGTCTCATGAAGCTGAGGGTGGCCCCAGAAAAGAGCCAGCAAAGGTGTGGGGACCTCAATGTGATTGGGAAAAACTGAGTTTTGCCAACAAGAAGGAGCTTGAAGGCGGATTTTTCCCAAGAGCCTTAAGACAAGAACTTGACCTAAGAGACACCTTGATTTCACCCATGTACTACCTTGAGCAGAAAACTCAGCCGTTCAATGGAGAACTTCAGGACTGTGCTAATTTGTGGGTGTTGTTTCAAGCCACTAAATTTCTGGTGATTTATTATGCAATGATAGAAAACCAATAGAACTCTATAGTTAGCATATGTTATAGATATTTTACATGTAAAAACCCACTACTCTAGATATAAAAGAAATTATTATTATTATTTTAGGTTTTTGCCATAGGTGTGTGCACTTGACATAGACCAAGAGAGGGGAAGTGAGAATTATCCCCTAGGGGGATGGCCATGCCACTATCCCTTTTCCTTCATTCTCCTGTGGGGATTTTGGGCACACATACACATGTACCTGGCATGATTTTCAAACCACCAGGTCAGGAACTCGAACCATGGTTGACTCTGTGGGAGTCCAGTTGCTCAGCCACACGGTACCTGTGGCTCCTGTCTAGTTATCATCGCCTTCCCCTGGACTAAGTAAGAGAGTTCTGTAAATGTGCATGATGAGGGATGGATTCAGCAATGAGTGCGTGACAGTTTTTTTTTTTTTCATTATGCTGCATTTATTATTAGAATAAACAGTCAACAGTGAATGATTGACTTTTTTTTTTTTTTGGTTCCCTTTGGACATTCAGAAAATTGGAAAAGGACTACAGTATTGGTCATAACAAAAAGAGGTT
>NW_006159608.1:2766624-2782640 GCF_000334495.1 Tupaia belangeri chinensis | reverse complement strand
AAGGGAGCACCCAGTATTGGGAGAAGGTAGGGAGAAGAGCTTACAAACATCAATATCTCAGAGAGCTCCTAAGTGCTAAGGAGTCTCACCAGACATTTATAGGCCAACACAGGCATCACTTTGGGGATTGCCAAGCCAAAATTTATAACTTTTGTCTGTCAGAAACAAGTCAGACCGAAGAGTCTACCGTATTAGTTGCAACTAGAGAAAACTAGTGTTACCCAGATGAAAAACAGTAGCAATTAGAATGGTTCCAGAACTTCAAAACTCCACAAATAGGATGTGTTTTCCTTTGCTCATTTAAGTTTTCTTCTCTTTTGTTTATTCTTCATTCTCCTTTTCCAGTTTTCATTAAATCTTGCCCCCACTCATAACTGGCATCTCAAAGCTTATTCCTGTCTCCTTCTCAGCTCTCTTGCTACTCCCTATAATAGCTAATACAAAATGCCACAATTCAGCAACACTCAAAATGGTCCTCTATCACTATTCTGAGTCTGGTAACTGGAGGTTTGGGGAACTGGGTCAATTCATTTTGAAAAAGGTAAAAAGGCAGAAGACTTAAGACAGAAGCTATGAACTCCCTAAGTTCACTATCTTTTCCTAACAGAATGGCTAGACAATAGAGCATTTATGAGCCTATATAATTGTACCCAGTCCTTTGTCTTCTTGTTGGGTCTAACAACATTAATATAGTGTTACTAACACCTTGAACATATTTTCCTTAAATTTATGATGATCCTGGAACATATGATAAAGAACTGAGTATCTAGTTATCAAGCATTTGAGGAAAAGTCTGGAGGGTGGTATTACATTTGTAGGTAGGATACAGAGTGTGTCTTTACACTAGAACCTAGCAGTAGTGCTGAAGCTCATGAGTACCAGTTTCTCTTAATATTTAAACGTTCATAATCATTTAAGCACGTTTTAGAAAGCAAACGGTGTAATATTTCTTTAACAATGATATGCTTATTAAATCTCCCTTACTTACTTGCATTGTTTTTTTCCTGAGTGGTATCTGCATCAGTGTTAGAGCTGACAGATTGACTGTCTGAATTTTTGCTGCTGTCACCTAACTTTTTAAGCCTATTTAAGCGTTTATCTGTTTCTCTGAGTCCATATTTGCTATTGATAACAGGAGCAGGCTCAGGCAGTCCCACTCTGGATTTAAAAGCACCAGTTCCCCGTCTTTCACAAGTGTAACACTCGCAGAACTCATTGTTTTCTCCAAAAAAAACCATCTCCATAATAACAAGAAATTTCTTCTCCAGGTTCAATGTCTCTTAGAGCTTTCACGCATGCGGTATCTCGACCAGTTGACACAAACTTACAGTTAGGTCTGCAATCATGGTTTATAAAGGCAGCAGGACCAAGCCAAAGTTGAGCACAGTTTTTCCTTGTGGAATACATGACACTGAAGTCGCTCTCTCCATGTCTAAGTAGCATGTTCTCCTCAATTTCTGAAAGTTCGGCAATACAACCCACCAGTAATTCTATTTTGTCATTTCGTTTCCACTCTTTCGTTGCAACTATTTTGGCTCCATTTTGTTCTGACGAGTATCTATTACAAGGCAAAATTTCAAATCCACTGTCAGTTGCAAACATTCGCAAGTAAATAAATACATGTTCTTTGAATAATTTCTCCTGCATTTTGTTCTTGTTGAGAAAATAGTGCCTTGCCCATTCACCTGAAGTCAAACATTTGAAGGCCTTCTCCAAGTGCTCATCTTTCTTAAAACGTTCAGTTACTTCCTTTAGTTCTTCTTGCCTTCCTTTAACAGGCCGAAATCTCACAGGGTTGTTGTGAGAAAAACTGTCAGACTTTGAAAAATGTCTTGAGCTCCTCGAAGGAAAAGCACTAGTATTCATTTTGTGTGTTTGAAAACCTAAATAGGGATCAAGAACCAAACTGGTTGCAAGGTCGTCATTTTCACAGAGTTCCTTGGCAGACATTCCAGAAGATGGCACATAACGACTCTGTCCTTCAAATCCTGAATTACCATTACATCTGCTTGACCTCCTCTCGACTGCGTTTTTGCCAGCCTTCAGGGTGTCCGTCCCCGTGTGCTGTAATTTGGTTTGATTCTGCTGATGGTCATTAGACAACTTGCCTCCATTTCTCCTGCCATTCACCACCATGTTCTTGGATTCTCCCAACCACTTCATACCCACGGACAGCCTGACTCAGGTGCATTTAGTCACTCTCTTCAAATAGCTTAGAGAATAATTTCAATGTTCTCTCCTCCACCTTGCGCGCGCTGCGGGATCCGAAAGTCATCCACCGGCTTTGGGGCTCCGCGTCCCTGGGCGTCGCGCCGCGCAGTGCCGCCTCCAGTCCCCAGGCGTCCTCACCTCATAGCCTCGGAGCCTCGCCGTCCGAGTGTGCGTGACAGTTTTGCCATCAGCCGGAGTATGTAAGGCACAGCTCTCCCAACTCCGATTATGTTTGATTGATCCCACCAATTAGCATACTGCTTCGTTCAAATTAGGAAATAGTTCTTGCATCTTTCCTTTTCTTTTCTTTTTATAAACTAGTGCTTTAATTCCTTTTTCCCCCACACACACTTTATACTTTTTATTTAGATTTTTGGAAGAGAGAGAAAGCCCCCACCCGCCACTCCCCATGAGTCCTGGTGACATCACAATCCTTTCTCCCTCATTTAACTATCCTGTCAGAATTTGGGGCATGCACACACACATGCCCAGCATGTTTTTTCAAACTACTGGGGCCATAGTTAAAATGTTGATCAATTCAGTGGGATCTGGCTCCCAAAACATAACACTGAACTAAAAGACTGGCCCTGCTGAAATATTTAGATGTTTTTGATACATGTAATTTTTGAAGATACCAATGTTTAGTTTCTGTAAAATAGTTAGTCTTGAACAATCAAGAGTTGATTGTGCCTGTTTCTGTGTGCCTGTTTTTTTGTTTCTTATGTGCTTTCTTGATTGCTGAAATAAAGCTATTTCTGCTTCGTTCATTGTTCAAAGAGCTGCATATCTCATATGGAGAATCTAAAACAATGCCACAGATTCCAGAAGAAAGAGGAAAAAGTATTCATCCTACTAACTGATTTGAAAACCCGTATCTTTCTTCATTTAGTATGTTCATTTCAAGATAAGTCAGTTCCTAGGACTGAAGTTTGCGTGAGAACCTCTCAAGTAACAGTGCAAATAGATACATTTGCTATGCATGGCACCATTTGATGACGTGTAAGAGCTGAAATGATGGGACCTGCCTGCAGTGTGGTGGTCGGGGCAGCTGGATCCCACACGGCTGACTGGGAGGTCTGACTTTCAGATCCGTGGCTTGAGAAGCGTGCCTGGTGTGCGTCCAAAACCCTGAAACGGCGGGGTCGATGAGGAGAGGGGAGTGCAGAGTGACCGTTCCGTATAGGGGATGTTTTCTTGTGCTCTCCCTCTGTCTCTCTGTGTTGCTTTCTGGCAAGTGCTTGTGCCCTCTACCTTTTAAAGACAGAGAAAGCAACGCGCCAAGAGGTACAGCTGTGTGCCCAAGTGAAGAAACAAGGTAGAACTCAAACGAGACCCTGGGCTCTTTTTAGAGCATCCACACTCTATCAAAGATATTTCTTAGTTCCCATTGAGGCAGTCCTTATTTCTGTATTAAAATTCAATACACGACAAAGGCATTATATGTCCAGCATTCTAAATAAACTGCAGGCTACTCTTGCCTTCGGAAGGCAGAGATACTTATCTGTCGGGAACGAAACTGATGGGAATCAGCGGACGGTGTAACGCCTACGTGGCTGGACTCCCACGTGGTCACCGGCCTTGGCATCTTAAAACTCCTGCCGGACATGTGTGTGTTTGTGCCCAAAATCCCAAGAGGAGAGTGGAGGAGAAGGTATTGAGGCGGCTATCCCCCAAAGGGGTTAATTTTTCACTTTCTGTCTTTCTGTCTCACTCTTGCCTCTCCAGTGAGTGCACACCACATCCCGTAGCAAAAACTTCTCTCTCTCAAAAAAAAAAAAAAAAGAAAAAAAAGAAAAAACAAACCAAAACAAAAAAACAATAAAATGTATGGGGGCCAATAGAAGGCATATTGGTTTAGGCCTGGATTCAGACAAGGCCACCTGCAGTTCGAGTCCCAGACCTGGTGGCTTGAAAGTCATGCCAGGTGAGTGTGCATACATGCCAAAATCTCAGGAGGAGAATGTAGAAAGGATTGCAGCAAGACCATCTTTCCTGGGCAGGTGAGTCCTCACTTTCCCTCTCACTATCTCTACAGCAGCACAATCCCTATGACAAAAACTTTTATTTATTTTATTTTTATTTTTTTAAATTTATTTTTATTATCATCATAATCTTCTTTGTATTACACTGGATTGCATATAACTTTACAGTGTATTACATTGCTTTTTCAAAAGGGAATGCCATGCATGTCAGTCAATACAGAGACATTAATCTCCCCGCTTCAATGTTCAATATCTTTTCTATGTTTTTCCCAATTATCATTATTATTATTCTAATTATTATTATTTTGTCTCTGTACCACTATTTTATTTATTTATTTATTTATTTATTTTACATTTTTTAATACATTCAGTCACATTATTTAGCTTACAAGGTGATCATTTCAATAAAAGAACATTTCTCACCGGTCGAGTTGATAAAAATATAGCGACAAAAACCTTTAAAAAAGAGAGAGAGAATAAAATATACGGCAGAAGGTCAATATCAGCCTCTAATTTTGAGTTTAACATTCTTTAAAAATATATTGTATGTCGAAAGTTTAGGGGGAAAAAGCAAAGAAAAAGGAATGTGAAGATATTCTTAGTTCCTAGTTTTATTTTTATTATGATTTAGGCCTGCACTTTTTTTTTTTTTTTTTTTTTGGAGAGGGTTTTGCTATAGGGCACGTGAGCTTGCCAGAAAGAGAGACAGAGAGATAGAAATCGAGAATTCACCCCCTGGGGGGGATAGCCACACTACAATTCCTTTTCCTCCATTCTCCTCTCAGGATCTTGGGCACACATGCACACGTTCCTGGCGTGAGTTTAAGTCACCTGGTCTGGGGCTCAAACCGCAGTCGACTACATGGGAGTCCAGCGACATAGCTATTACGCCAACTGCTGGTCCCTGCACTTTTTTTTTTGATGGCTTCACTTCTTTTCTTTTTTATTTTAATTTTCTTATATACATTCAATCTTATTATTTAGAGTCAGTTTGAAAATGTCTTGAACAAGAGTGAGCTAATTTAATTTTTAGAATGCCTTTTCATTTGCAGGACCAGCAGATGGCAAACAATTACATCACGCCCACATGGTTCAAGCTCCAGATCCGGGCCTAAAATGCACATCAAGCATGAGTGCATGTGCGTGCCCAGATTCCCAAGAGGGGAATGGAGGAGGGACTGCAGCGTGGTCATTCCCCAAGGCATGTGGTTTCTTGCTTTCTGTCTCTCTGTCTCTCTCTCTCTAAAAAATAAATAAATAAATAAAATAGACTGCCTTCTTATTTGGTCATCCCATAAATTTCTAATGTACTGAATAAGGATGGATACGGTTCTTAATGAGAAAAAATAGAGGGATAGAATGAGGACTTTTTCTTTTTTTTAAGAATTATTTAATTTGATTTATTATTAAATCAAATAATGATTTATTATTAAATCTCTCTCTAAAGCAAGCCACCAGGTCTGGGACTCGAACTATAGTCAGCCATATGGGAGTCCAGTGCCTTAACCATCACACCACTTGCTGGCCCCAAGGCCTTTTTCTTAATAAAAATGTGTGAAAACAGAACTAATAATGGCTAACATTTATTTAATATTTATTGTATGCCTGCTTAAGTTTAAATCGTTCCTTGTATTAACTTAATCTTTACAGCCGACCTATGAGATATTTACTGTAATTACATGCACTTTATACTCCAAAAGCAGAGGACAGGGGTTGACAGATGGCACACGTGGCCAACTGTAGTGTGAGTCTCAGACCCAGCATCGTGAAACTCACTCTGGGTACTCATGCGTGTGTGCCAGAATCCCAAGAGGAGAAGGGACTGGGCCATGGCCATCACCCTGGGGGGCAATTTCTCACTTTATGTCTCTGTCTCTCTCTGTCTCTTTGGTAAGCACACGTGCCCTAGCAAAAAAATCTCTCTATCAAAAAAAGAAAAATGAAGAAAGAAAGCAGAGCACAGAGAGGTTAATTGACCTTCCATATTTAATTGAGTTAATTAATTGGAGAGCTGAGATCTAAACCTGGATGGATCTCAACCTGGTTCTTTCGCTTGTGCTTTCAATTGCACATTATACAAGTTTGAATGTATTATTCCATATTAGTGAAGTTTGACTGTAATAAATTAGAGTTCTCAATGGCTAATCCCAACATTCATTTTCTTCTCTCATAACATCAAACAGATGACTGCCAATTGTTCTCTCTCATCCTTCCCCTTATACTTCCCAATCCCTTTTTAAGCTCTTACTTCACTAAAAGAACCATTCTCCTATTATTTCTATAGAATAAATGCATGTTTGGGGTGGAGATTTCCAACCCTTCTTTCAGAGTGTATCTTGAGTTCTGATTATTTGTCAAAAGGAATTGCTATACTGATGGCGTGTGTTCAGGCCACGGTACTAGGAGGCTGAACACAACCCTCAAGAGATTCTATACCCTGTAGTTCTTAGGATTTTCAACAGTTCACAGGAAGCTGGTGATGGGATTGCTCAATGGAAGCAGCTCTTTTAATTACTGGAGGATTTGCATTAATGACAGAGCTGCCCAGCTGTTGCACACTCTTCAGTGTTCCTTTCCAGTGCCCTTGGAGAAGCTCTAGAACTAAGCCTCTTGCTCCCGGAGTGCCACATTACACATGCACCATCACTCCCACCACTGCACTGTTGCTTGGCAACAGCAGTACTAGTTCCACTTGCAAGATGGGAAAGAGACAAATGGATAGCCAAGAAAACCCCTAGCCTTGTAATTTCTCATACCATTTGTAGAAAGGCACAAAGTGAATACTCAGCCTCAATGCGATCTCAAAATTGCAGCCTGAAGATATTTTTGTTACAAGAAAGAAACCATTAGTATCTACTGCACTTAAAATTAGGGCCCTTTAGCTCATAAAGCTTCAATGGTTCAGGTAGTGATCTGTATTTATAAATCGGATTACATTGTTAACTGCTCAGGAAGGGGGTAGTTGTGGTAAATGAGCTGATAGTTAAAGTGCAGGTGAATGGATATAGAGAAATCAATCATTCTCCCATCCAGGTTTTATTGAGGACTTACTAAGAGCCCTAATAGCTATCATTTACTGAGTGCTTTGCATGTGGGCACCTTCACGCTGAGCACTCTATACATCACCTCGTTTAATGCTTCTGACACTCTTGTGAGATAGAATCTATCATCTCGCTTTAGAGGTAAGGAAAATACGGCTCACACGTGTTCAATGTCCAGTGTCATAGAGAGAGCCAGACTTGAACTTAGGGCTCTTGACCTCAGTCCCTTAACCTCGATGCTCATCTGTCCACTGTAGTTGCTGCTCACTATTCCTTGCACCAGGCTTTGAGATACATTATGATGCTAGCGACATGGAAGCTCTAATCTCATGCCTACTATGCGGCAGCACACAGAAACCCGTTAAAGCTGTCTGGTTCAATAATTCTGTTCTCCTCGTTACCTCCTTTGTGCTTTCTCCAATAACTTAGAAGTCCAGCAGAGCTGGGTTCAAATATTGACTCTCACACTTGTAAGTTTATGTGAGCACTGGTGACTCAGGCTGCATCGTCCATAATTAGAAACCTATAACTGCTATGCCAATCAGTTGCGCGAGACCTGTGAAGGTTCTGAGTGGTGTTTTTGTTCTGTAAACTAACAAGTTAATTTGTCACACAGGTGCTGGCAGAAGATAGGAGACTCCTGGGTCAGAGCTAAAGGACTTAACTACTCACAGCACAGCAGGTAATAGGAGCTTCAAGGTCACATCAGCTCTTCTTGGCCCCAGGTCCCATGATGTGACGTAGAGTTGCCTCGGTAGATACTAGTTACACAATAGGTCTGCACCACGATTGAGGGAACTAGAAGCTAGAAAACCTGAAATTTAAAAAGGGAACTGCTGGCAAACATAACCAAGATTTACCTAGCAGAGACACATTATCTTTGTTTTTACTAGCCAGAAAACAAATATCCCCTCAGCTCTAGAAGACACTAGCTCCATTTTGTCATACAAACAGCCTTGGAAAGTTAATCCAGAAGAACTGCTGATATAAAACACACATGCCAAAATGTGAGAGATACATGGAAAAGTGTTTCCCAGAAGTATTACCAAATTATTTAAAAAGTTTTATGAGAGTATCGCTACATAATGTATGCCACAGAGAAGCAAACTGATGTTTCATGAATAAATGAATAAGTGATTGTCTGATATTGGAATCCGAATGAGAAAAAGGGAAAAATATGCACTTGAGAGTCAAAAATGCCTTGATTTCCTAACTGGTTCCGTAATTATTAGTAGTAGAATCTTGGCATACAACTTTTGATTTTTGTACTTTTTTCATCTCTTCAGAGCTATGGTGATTACTATGTGAGATTCTGTGTGTATGTGTATAAATGGACATATGTATATATATGCATACGTGTGTATATATAAATATATGTATACTTATATGTACTATTACATACAATGTAATGGGCAGGCAATACTTTATTTTGGACTCTTGTTTTAATATAATAAAAATAAATTTGCACAAACTTAAGCAGACAAAAGGTAAGGGAGCATGAATGTCTTATAGAACCCAAGTACAGTGATACTTCCAGACAGACAATAAAAATGGAAAAGAGGGACTAAAAGAATATAAAAATCCTTTTTGCTTTATTACCATTCTTTTCTTTTGGTCTGTTTGATTTTTCTGGTGTGTCTAATTCTTTCTTTCTTTTTCTTTCCCCCTTGTATTAGTCTGCTAGTGCCTTGCTAAGAGAAGTAGCTGACACAGTGATTTATAAAAAAAGGTTTATTTAACTCAAGATTTGGACGGCTGGAAAATCCAAAGATATAGGGCAACAATCAAGCTGGTCTAATCACACAAAGCTGACAGAAGTAGAGTGTATGGCAGAACTTGCAGTGGTAGCAAGCTGAGGGTATCCATCTTCCTTTAACAACAATCCACTCTTGCAAGAACTCACCATTTCTTACCGAATTAGAACTCACTCTCTCTCAGAAGACAGCAATAATCTATTCATAAAGTTGATACCTCCTGAAGTTCATCAATCCCTGGCTGCCAAGCTTTGTGTCTTCTTTCTCATATATAAAATATAATAATCTTGTTCAAATAGTCCCCAAAGCCCTAATTTGTTCAAGCAGAAACCAAAGTCTCAAGGTCAAAGTCACATTTGAGACTCAAGGCAAACTACCTCCAGCTATGATCCTGCAAACTCAAGACATAATCCCAAAATAAAATGGCAGAACAGACAAGGAGTAGAAATTTCCATTCTACAAGAAGAAAGGAGTAACAGACACCAAGCAAGTCTACAATCCAAATGGGAAGACATTAGATATTGAAGCTTGAGAACTTCAATTTCATGTCCCTTCTTGTCTAGTGGAGGTTGGGCCCTCAAGGCCCTGGGCGGCCCTGCTCCCATCATAGCCCACATTCGAGGGCCTGCTTGTACTTGGAGTTTTGTGCCTGTAGTTCTCCCAAGCAACCACTGCAACATGCAGTCTCTGTAGCAGCCAGTATCTGTGTCTCACTTTGGCATTCTCTACACTATGTGTTTTTTTTTTTTTCTTTATTTGCTACATGGTGAGGCTGTGAATTTTCAATTTTTTTTTACCGTTTCCCTTTTCATTATCTATTATATCTTTAAATAAGCTTGTTCCTCTCTCATTCACTAATGTAGTTAACAATGACCACTCAGTTTCTTCTATATTATGTCTTGAAATTTAATTCATCAGATCTTTATCATTTTAAAATTAAACACTCATCAAGGCTTGGGACATAAACATTTTGCAGCCAAATTATTTGCTATGGTGTGACACAGATGACCTTTTGTCCAATTTTCAATAAGATATCACCTCGAAATGGTCTTCAGCTTTATACTTCTATCAGTATTCTGGTCACCATCATCTAACCAGTCTCTAAAATGTTCTATTAGTTCATTTCTGAAGTGTTTTTTTTTTTTTTTATTTTTTTTTATTTTGAGCTTCTATAGGAATCTAGGCTATTCCTATACTGTACCTCCAAATTATTTAAACTTCTTCTCAGTTCCAAAGCCTCTTCCATATGTTCAGATATCTGCAGCAATGCAGCCCTGCTAATTGGCTAATTTCTGTTGTAGTCCACTATTGCATTATAACAGAAATAGTTGACA
This sequence comes from Tupaia belangeri chinensis, assembly GCF_000334495.1. Classification (NCBI taxonomy): domain Eukaryota; kingdom Metazoa; phylum Chordata; class Mammalia; order Scandentia; family Tupaiidae; genus Tupaia; species Tupaia belangeri. Next base: position 2,772,318 of record NW_006159608.1, on the reverse strand, counting down.
CTGAGTGATTTATAAAGAATTAAAGGGCCAGCCTGTGACTCAGCTATTAAACACTGTACAGATGAAAGACAGAGTCACATTGTCAACCAGGATTGGCCTCAAAAATTTGAAAAACGTGCCAGGCCTGGGCATACATGGCAAAAACCTAGATCCATAAGTCCACCCTCATTGGGAGGGTCAAGCTACTGGAGAAGAATGGTAGGCAGGAATCCAAATAAAATGCTGATTTTATTATTATACTGTGGTTTGAGTTGTGTTTGTATAACTTAAAAATCAGAGTCTTGACTAGAAAGAGGCCACAAACTGCGTAGAGTCCTAGTTTGAGTAGGGGAGCAGTAATGAACAGCTTCTCATTGTAGTTGCTTTTCCTGCATTGGAACAAGTACTGAGAGTGAAAGAAGTCTGCATATTTTTATATATTCTCTCTCATAACTGGTAGAGCATGGTTATATTTCTGAGTCTGTGTGAAAGGAGCCTGTGAAAAAGGAAAGTGGAGGGAAGAGGAGAGTAAGGGCGGTAAGAATAGAGGCTAAAGAAGCAGAAACCAGATCATTCAGAGAGTGGTAGAACATGCTTCGTCTTGATCTAAGAGCAATTAGAAACCATTGAATGACTTTATGAAGAAAAAAGGCATAATCACATGCAAACTTCAGAAATAGTACTGTAGCTGGGAACCAGCAGTTAATGTAATGGCTATGTCGCTGGACTCCCACGTAGTCGACCGCGGTTTGCATCCCAGACCAGGTGGCTTAAAACTCACGCCGGGGGGATGGGAACCAGCTGTTAGCGTAATGGCTATGTCACTGGACTCCCACGTAGTCGACTGTGGTTCGAGTCCCGGACCCGGTGGCTTAAAACTCATGCCTGGCGCGTGTGTGTACGTGCCCAAGATCCCGAGAGGAAAATGGAGAAGGGATTGCGGCGTGACCATCCCCCCTGGGGGTGATTTCTCACTTTCTATCTCTATGTCTCTCTCTGTCTGTCTGGTGAGCGCACGCGTCCTATAGCGAAAACCTTTCTCTAAAAAAAAAAAGAAAGAAAAAGAAAAAAAAGAAATGGATATTTAGAGGGTCCCACTATCCCACTATAAGCCATGCTGGGCCACTGTGGTGATGGGTGTCCTGGTGGGTGTCCCATTTAGCAATTCCCTGGCTTTGATTCACCAGATGACAGCAGAATTGTGATAATCCAACAAGCTTCCAGACTTAGCCAAACATCTCCTAGGGGACAAAATTGCTTCTTATTGAGAATCACTGACCTAAGATGATTAATTAAACAAAATGAAACTAAAATCTTAGTATGTTGCAAGGTACATTAATTTTGAATATGGAGATCATTTTTTCCATTTATTTTATGAACAGATTTCATTAACAACCCTTTTATAATAATTTTAGTAATGTTCCTTATCTTGCCATGAGCGTGAGGTTTATCAGTCAAAACATGTTGATAGCAACAGCAGAAACTCTAAAATGTATATAAGAATGACAAACTTCATTACAAGGCTTTCAAAAATTATAAAATTGGCAGGAAGTTTAGGGAAACAGGCAGAAAATGACCCAGAACAGGGAAGATAGGTAGCCAGGACCCCATCCAGATTTATACCCAGTGTGAGTTCGGTTGGCATTGCTCTTACCCATGAATGCTGGATGTCTCACCTTATACCTCCCTTGTTATATGGGTGCTACTCTGCTGGTCTATGGGCATTGTCACCACTTCCACTGCCCCTGAACGCATTCGCTGAGGCCCCACGCCTCCTTGTGTTTTTTTTCCTGAGTTAGCGTTTGCACATTTGATCATCTGAGGTTAGGACATGTGGCAAGTCTCAAGATGAAGCAAGGCTTAGAAATGTGCGTATCTGGACTTAGGGCTTCGAAGGGGAAAGGAAGGCTTTGCCTCTCAAGGGGACCATATGGTGGGGAATTTGCTAAACGTAAGAAAGGAGCTGTGATTCTAAAAATCCCCCAAACAACGAATATACTCTAATCAAGGGTACAAGCTATGGCAATGATCAAAGTGTTCATGGTGGAAAGGAGCCAGTTACAGATCCTTCTCATCTGTTGTGCACTAAACGTCTGAGGGGATGTGCTATATTCATCCCTTTTCCTCAAGAGGGTTTTGGCAGTAGCGTTCCACACAACTGAGTTTCCCCATCCCACTGTCTCTCCCTCCTGTGGCTATGTGTGCGGCAGACACGGTGAAAGAGCCCAGCTGTTCTGAGAACACCCGTAAGCCCTGAGTACGCACTGTGAAGCCCATTTCCTTGACGCTGCTCCCCGAGGGGCACTGAAACGGCTCCTGAGCACGGACAGGTGCATGGTGTTCCAGCTGCCGAAGTGCAGCAGCATTTTCTGGCTCTCAGATTTGACCTCATTGCATTTCAATGTGTAAACCCTATCCTCTGCAGGCTAGCCTGCATGGCAAACAGGCAGCGCCTTCATGGATAATTCAAGCTTCAGTAGTTTCTCAGCTCAGATGGAACTGCACTGGCTTTGCTAGAGTGGAAAACAGATTATAAACTGCAAACTCATTTATTCTTCAATGTTTGCTATACTTAGGGAAAGCAGTTTTCCATAATTTTCTTCATTTTCTTCTAGAGTCAATTGGCTGTCTGAATATTTCCCAGTAAAGTAACTCCAGTGAAGAGTCGAGTTGCGGAGGGTGAAAGAAACGTGCTTCTTCTGTGGGGACAGACCTCACTGTCTAAGCGTCATTCTTCACTTGCAAGATGCTAACCATGGTTTACTCGGGATTTGCTTGGTTATGCTAGGGCAGAAAATTAACTCCAAATCTCAGTATCGGGACCAGCAGTTAGCGTAATGGCTATGTTGCTGGACTCCCACGTAGTCGACCGTGGTTCAAGTCCCGGACCCCGTGGCTTAAACTCACGCTGGGCACGTGTGCATGCATGCCCAAGATCCCGAGAGGAGAATGGAGGAGAAGGGATTGTGGTGTAGTCATCCCCCCTGGGGGGTGATTTCTCACTTTCTATCTCTTTGTCTCTTTCTGTCTGTCTGGCAAGTGCATGCGCCCTATAGCAAAAACCTCTCCAAAAAAAAAAAAAAAATCTCAGTATCTTGCCCCCGCAAAAAGATATTTCTCACACACTTGGCATGTTCATCATGCTTCTGTAAGGACTCTGCTCCATACAACTTACTATCACAGGTATCTATAAAGCATTAGATGAGCACAGAGGAATCATATATTGCAGATTGCATAGGGGTAAAGAGACTTTTCCAAGATATGAGGCCTGAGATCAGATTTCAAAGATAAAGAGGGTTTGCTTAACTTTCCTTAAGCAAAATCAACTTTCCTTAAGCAAAATCAACAGAAGAAAGAATAAGTGTGTGCAGAAAGATATTATTTCTAGTCTTGGTGTTAGAACTACAAAGAGGCAAGGGATAATATCAGGAACTGGTCAGTCTATGGAAGACCCAAGTCATCCTGAAATGTTTGGGCCTTATCTTACACACAGTGGGGAGCCTTTCAAGAGGTTTATATCAGAGTGCAAACTGGTCAGACTGTTGCTTCTGAAAAGGTCAGTTTGGCAGCAGTAAAAATGATGGATTTGTCTTAGAGATCAATAGGAGGCTTTCTGTAACCCAGAGTGGAGTGTACACAAGTAAGAAAACTAGTAAGAATAGAGACAGAAGGAAAGATCAGGAAAAAATAATATTGGAATTACAATAGATGAAGACATTTAGCGATTGGTGGAATGGAGGGTAGTAAAGGAAACAGGGTACAGATTATAGGGTTTTAGCTTGACAACTGTATGGATAATGATGTTGATATATAGAGTAAGAGAAGATGAACAATCTCAAGAAATAATTAATTCGTATTTATACCAATAGAGTTTGAGTTTCCAAGATGCCAATAAGATGATGGTATTAAGCATGCGGTTGTTAAAATTCCATATCCCGAGGAAGAACTGAGGAGTGATACCTGAGAAGGCATCAGCACGTGGGTTACACTAGAAATAGTTCTAGTAAACGACACAACCATTTTAGCAATTTGAATGCTGAGGAGATCAGCACCCCGAGGACGAAACTGCGGGGTACAGTGCACTTGTGGAGTGCACAATAGAGAACTTGTGAGTGCACAATAGAGAGTGAGATAGTGAAGGAAACAGAAAGAACCCTACAAGGGTAGGAAAAAACTAAGAGTTGAGGAGATCAGCACCCCGAGGACAAAACTGCGGGGTACAGTGCACTTGTGGAGTGCACAATAGAGAACTTGTGAGTGCACAATAGAGAGTGAGATAGTGAAGGAAACTGAGAAAGAACCCTACAGGGGTAGGAAAAGACTAAGAGTTGAGATGGTTCAAGAACATCAAGGAACTATAGAATATATGGAAGTTGTGCCATCTGGTGAAATGGAATGAAGCAGAAAAATGCAGAGAAGTAGAGACACAAATACACTCATTAAATTTAGTCATGATGAGGAAGTCAATAATCTTGGTTTGTATTAATTATAGTGGTCTGTTTATTGAATCACCAAATAGTTATTGTGCAGCTACTGTTTGTCAGGGCCTAGGCTGAACATTGGAGATCAAAGTGAATAAAATAGAGTTGGATCTTATCCAACTTGGAGTCTAGAGGAGGATATGAATAATAAAATAGTCACACACAATGTATAGGCTACAGTTTGTATAATGGTTTACCCCAAGGGTCATGTTCTGGAAGCTTGGTCCTCTCTCTATTGGCTTTGGGAGGCAGCAGGGCCTAATGGTACACAATGAGCTGGGAGCAGGGGAAGAATGAGCAGAAGAAGGAGAACAGTCTGACCCTTCTTCCTTCCTCATCATCTCTCACTCTTTGCACTGGCCCACCTTACTGGCTCTGCTTCTGTCAGCCGTGTTGTGATGCCCGCCCACATGCTTGGACTCCCCAGTCACCAGAACTGTGAGCCAGATCTCTATTCTTTGGTAATCACCCAGCCTCAGGTACTTCTCTAGAACAACACAATAATAGACTAATACAGCATATAATTCAATTGTGATGTATTTATAAAGATAAATATTTAGAAATGAATTGGAAGTAAGTACAGATTATTCTTCTAAGACTGAGAGGGAAGGGTACTATAGAGACAGAACGGTGCCCATAGATGTCAATCTGAATGTCAATGCTGGATTTTTAGTATGAAAGAAATTTAAACAAGTTTATAGGTTGAAAAGATAAACGTGCATAGAGATAAAGACATGGGGGAAAAGAGGCAATAATTGTATAGCAAGAACTGGAAAAAGAAAATGGACTCAATGGTTTACACAGAGGATTTGGATTTATAGAAGAGGAGAGGAACCAGCAGTTGGTGCAATGGCTATGTCACTGGACTTCCATGTAGTCGATCACGGTTCGAGTCCCAGACTCGGTGGCTTAAACTCATGCTGGGTGTGTGTGTGTGCGTACTCATGATTCTGAGAGGAAAATGGAGGAGAAGGGATTGTGGTGTGGCCATCCCCCCTGGGGGATGATTTCTCGCTTTCTGTCTCTCTCTTTCTAGCGAGCGCATGTGCCCTATAGCAAAAACCTCTCAAAAAATAAAAAGAAGAAGAGGAGGAGGAGGAGGTTTGCTCCCCTGGGAGGGAGGAAAGAAGGCTGAAAAAGACTGAGGGAAACTTGTCTGATGGGGTTGGTATTATTAATCTAGTCTATTTGATAAGGTTGAGAAAAGTAGCATTTAAGTAGAAGCGCTAGGGAA
>NW_006159608.1:2757974-2763486 GCF_000334495.1 Tupaia belangeri chinensis | reverse complement strand
CAATCTGAATGTCAATGCTGGATTTTTAGTATGAAAGAAATTTAAACAAGTTTATAGGTTGAAAAGATAAACGTGCATAGAGATAAAGACATGGGGGAAAAGAGGCAATAATTGTATAGCAAGAACTGGAAAAAGAAAATGGACTCAATGGTTTACACAGAGGATTTGGATTTATAGAAGAGGAGAGGAACCAGCAGTTGGTGCAATGGCTATGTCACTGGACTTCCATGTAGTCGATCACGGTTCGAGTCCCAGACTCGGTGGCTTAAACTCACGCTGGGTGTGTGTGTGTGCGTACCCACGATTCTGAGAGGAAAATGGAGGAGAAGGGATTGTGGTGTGGCCATCCCCCCTGGGGGATGATTTCTCGCTTTCTGTCTCTCTCTTTCTAGCGAGCGCATGTGCCCTATAGCAAAAACCTCTCAAAAAATAAAAAGAAGAGGAGGAGGAGGAGGAGGAGGTTTGCTCCCCTGGGAGGGAGGAAAGAAGGCTGAAAAAGACTGAGGGAAACTTGTCTGATGGGGTTGGTATTATTAATCTAGTCTATTTGATAAGGTTGAGAAAAGTAGCATTTAAGTAGAAGCGCTAGGGAAGATAAAAAAATAGTAGCTCACCAAAACTACAGAGGCTGGTACGTGTTGTGGGTGTGTTGTGGGCCATGTGACTGGATTCCGGTGGATAAAAAATGGACAGAAGTAATGTGAGAGGTTTCCAGGCTTGTTCTCTACAAGCATCTCACATGACTCGGTAGCCAGAGGGAACAGAACTTCCAGACGCTGGACCCCTTAGTCACTGTCCGGAAGAGACCCACCAAGGAAAGCTACAGTTAGCCTTACTTACTTAGCTGTGATTTGAGCAAGAAATCTCCTTTTCCAAATTTAAATCACTGAAATTTCTGGGTGCATTTGTAACTGTTGCATAATCTAGCTTATCCTTCTTTACTAATATAACTACTTTGAAAATGTGTTAATTTGTTCATAAGTTTATCCAAATGTTTTATATTCACTTTATAGTTTTATCATTTCTGTTTTTAAAATCAGGTATGCTTTCTCTGTTTTTTTTTTTTTTTAAATCAAGCATGTGATAAAAAGATTCTGGTGCACTTATTACTCGAACGTCTTACTCTATTTCTTTTGGAAAACAATGGATAAAGGTTGGAATCATAAGACTCAGGCAGACAAAGACAGCACTTCTTAAGAGCACACTTTGTCCTATGATGAGATTCAACACTCAATGACTTGGCCCATTTCCCAACCTATTACTTTGCTTTTTAGATAAAATTGCTCCTCTCCACTTGTTCCCCAGAACACAGGTCTTCTCAAAGAGGCAGGTATTGATCGACAAAGACCAAAAGAGAAAATACCTCTATTGGAAGGTAAATAAGTATACCTGCCAATTATTTCTGATACAATAGAACATGTATTATGAGACCTTTCAGAATCCTACCATCCGAGATTATGGAACATAAAGGCCACCTACTTTAGCCCTTATTTCCATTATCTACAAGGGCTTTCTTTACTCTCTTCTCTTTCATATGAAACCCTCAAGTAGCTAGAGTTTTTCTGCTAGTCCCAGGTTATATTAAAGTGCACTTCCAGGAATATAACAGGGCGTTGTGGTAGCATTAGTGAGTGTTTGAAAATGTTTTGTTTCTTTTTTTCATCCTTTTTTTTATCCTGCAATTTTGAAGGCATTCCTAAAAGTAAGAGTTTATAATCTTTGTAATCCTGGTAATTATTCAACCTCTTCAAGCCTTCATTTCCTTCTTCATAGAATGGGAGTTCCCATTCTATGGGAGTGAAAATGGCATAAAATATTGTAACATACTTAGTGAAAAATATGACACATAGTCTTAAATGAATAGAAGTACAATGAATAGAAATTAGTTATTGAGGATATAGGACTCCGGTCTGCCTGCTGCTGGTTCACATTGAGGTGCCGGGGGTTACCACAACTGATACCAACTCAATTTGCTGGGACAGCAAGCATTGAAAGAATCTGTTTGCTTTTTCTAAATGCATAGATGATGTGATGGTGCTAAGAAATTTCCCTTTATTCATGAACTGCTCCAATAAACTTGCAGTGATAGCGAGTCACATTCAGGAGGTCGAGTCTTGTATCCTAGACCGAAGAGCAGACTTGGAGACTTCTTCGGAGACCCTGGCAACCTCAGTTCTGAATTTAATCCCTCAGGAAGCAAAGACGGGGAAGATGAGCTGTGGACAGCAGCAAATGATGTTATTGCTGAAGAGATTAAGGATCCGATGACCACGAGTGATAAAGGGTCAGCATACAGACACTCTGCTGGTTGGATCTCTCGCCGCAGCCCTTTGCTGTCATAGGGTGGACAAGGAAGTTAAAGATAATCAGGATCTTGGAGATTAAAGCTGCAGAAGACGGTGCACTGCAGTGCGTGAACTTCATGAGTGTCACCTTCACAGTGCAGAAACAGAATTTTAGATTCTGACTCGGGACTCCTCCAGCAGGCCTGTGATGTCTCAAGAGGACATACTGAAGGTGCCCAGGACGCCCTCCCTCCTGCGGTATTGACTGCGGATTTTCTCACCTCCCCTACCCCGTTCACGTGGCCTCTAGGGCTGCTCGCTTCTGTCATGCAAATCTCGTTGAAATTGGCTGTCTGTAGGCATATTGGTCAATATTCTGTAATGCCAGCTCTATCTCTGCCACCTGTGAGACAGCTGTTAAGATAGGCCGAGAAAAAGAAAGAGAATATGCCTGTGTGATTATAAAATGTTTTCCCCATCTTTTAGAGCTACTAGTAGAGATTATAATTTGTTGGAAAGATTCTGAAAAAAATAAGTTTGTGTGGGACAGTTTTGAAAGTCATGACTTTCTTAAAAGAAGTGTTTTCAAACAGCATTCTAGAGGATGCCCCTGGAGGACTGATTGGTTCGAGGGAGTCATGCCATGCAATATATCAAAGTCTTTTCTGACTGATCTTTGGCCAGAGAGTGGGAAGAAAGGACAACTTTTACGACTTTGATTTTTTTTTTTTTAATGTAATGATTATTTGTGGAAAGTCAGCACGTTATGACTGATCTTGAGCGTTAAGCTTAGCACCCAAGCTAGGTCCTTATGGATGTGAGACTGAACACAGCTCTGGAAAAATGACTGTTCACAGAGTCACTACTTTTTTTTTTTTTGGAGAGGTTTTTGCTATAGGGCGCGTGTGCTCACCAGACAGACAGAGAGAGACAGAGAGACAGAAAGCGAGAAATCATCCCCCAGGGGGGATGGCCATGCCGCAATCCCTTCTCCTCCATTCTCGTCTCAGGATCTTGGGCACGCACGCACACGCGCCCGACGTGAGTTTAAGCCACTGGGTCCAGGACTCGAACCACGGTCGACTACGTGGGAGTCCAGCAACATGGCCATTATGCTAACTGCTGGTCCCTGAGTCACGACATTCTTCAAAACAGAACTGGCCCATGCATGGTAGTACATGCTGGCTGATGCTACTACTGAGCAGACTGAAGTCACACGGGAGGCCCAAGTTTGATTCTCTGCCTATCTTAAAAGCTACATGTGGTGTCACAACTTTGTGAGTCCCTGTCTTAAAAAAATAAATGAGAAAAACTTACTTGAGTCAATAGTTAACTTCAACATCAGTCATAAAAATAAAATCCTTATTGTTTAAATTCAGATTGAGCTTCAGAGTCCAGAAGTTATTTATCTTTTGTCTGATGCTGGTACATGTTTGGACAGAGTTAAATAAATAAAAGTAACAGCCCATCACCAAGGAACTGAAAATCTGACGTCGGATAAGTCAGGAGAGCAATGCAGCAATTTGGTGTCAAACGTTCTTCAAAAAGCAGTTGTGTGACCAGCAGTTAGCGTAATGGCTATGTCGCTGGACTCCCCTGTAGTCTACAATGGTTCAAGTCCCAGACCTGGAGGCTTAAATTCATGCCAGGCGCATGTACGTGCATGCCCAAGATCCCAAGAGGAGAATGGAGGAGAAGGGATTGCGGTGTGGCCATCCCCCCAGGGGGTGATTTCTCGCTTTCTATTTCTCTGTCTCTCTCTGTCTTTCTGGCAAGTACACGTGCCCTATAGCAAAAGAAAAAAAAAAAGCAGTTGTAGTAGAGGTTTTGTGTGAAAGCTAGTACCTGGGTATCAAGGGGGAATTCATTGGTGGAAATGGACTTTATGTGAAATTGTCCCCAGATAGAATTCTTTCCTTTTTTAACAGGAGAAGAAACGGGACAACTCTCCTCTAGAAACTTTGAATTGAATATTGAACATTTTTTTAAGTCCAAAATAATTTTTCTATGCAATCTTGAAATTATTTTTTTAAACTTTGTTTATTTATTCATTTATTTTAATTTGACCAGAGAGATATGAGAGAGAGAGAGAGAGAGAGAGAGAGAGAGAGAGGAGAAAGTGAGAAAGTAAGCCACCAGATTCAGGACTTGAACTGTGGTTGACCATGTGGGAGTGCCCAACACCTTAACCACCATACCACCTGCTGGTCCCACAACCTTGAAATTATTAAAAGGACTTTTAAGCTGAAATAGAGTATACAAAGGGTATAAATGATGGTGCCAGTTCTGTGTGTGTTTTTAAAATAATTTGACAGAAATTAATTTGTATACAAAACCTTGTATGTAAATAAGACTTTGGTTTTCTTTTCACACCCTCTCAGAAGCCAAGTCTTACTGAAGTAATTTGGCATTTGGTTAGGTAATTTCAGGTCGATTTGGTATTCTAGATTTGAAGCTTTATTAATAAAAATAGAAATATTTTTTGGTGATCCCTTTGAAGGTATTTGTTGGATCCTTGAGTTTGAGAATCTGTTTTCTGTATTTTCCCTTTTTTAAAAAGAGTGATTGATTTCATTTTATTTATTAATATTATTTTTTAAAAATTTTGCCACAGGGCATGTGCACTCACCAGAGAAAGATAGAGAGAAAGAATAAGAAAGCAAACTGTCAGGTCCAGGACTCAAACCATGGTCAGCCATGTGGGAGTCCAGTGCCTTAACTATCGGGCCACCTGCCAGCCCCAAGAATCCATTTGTCTTTTTAAAATAAAGTTTAATATTTCAAAGTATTACAAAATGATAACATTTCATAGTGTAATGGAAGTCACTATTTAAGTCTAGGAAATAAGGTATCATATATTAAAAGATGAATAATTTCAAACAAGCTAATAAGGCTTTTATTATTAGCTTTTCATTTGAAATGTTGTATACACTTGCTTCCATAGTTCTCTGTAAATTTTATTCTTAATTGTTTTTATGATTTATTTTATATAAATTATTATAATAAAATAACTTAAATTTTTAAAAAAGTAAAGTTAGTTATGCTGCATGAGTCCCTAATATATGCTAGGCATTTTGGTATGGGTTATCTCTAATCTTTAAAACAGTGCTGTCAGGGGCTCAGCAGTTGGTGTAATGGCTATGTCACTGAACTCTCATGTAGTCGACTGCAGTTCGAGTCCCAGACCCGGTGGCTTAAACTCACGCCAGGCACGTGTGTGTCTTTCT
>NW_006159608.1:2755273-2757945 GCF_000334495.1 Tupaia belangeri chinensis | reverse complement strand
CAAAAAAAAAAAAAAACAACAACAACAACAAACAAAAAATCAGTGCTGTCAGATGTTGGCATCCGCCCTGGGGCTTGGCTCTAGCTGAATCATGATCAGAGGGCTGCTGGTGAGGAAGAGAAAGAGACAGCCCTTCATCTCAAGGGGACCAGGGAATTGGAAAGAATGAGACAGACAGAGATAGAGTAGAAATGGACACAGGAAGCCTGAGCCTAGGTAGCCCACGCAACTTGTGGCATGCTGCTTGAGCCACCCAGACAAACTGGGCTTCTTTATTTATAGTACAAGGAGACACTACACATGTATGTTTCAGGACACTTCATAGATTTGTTGCCAGATTACAGACAATAAAAAGCAGTTAACAAATCTATAAGAGTTTAGTCATACTGGTTCAGATATATTCCTTGGTGGTAATCCCATTAAGAGAAAATCCTATTATCTTCTTTTCTAATGCAGAGGAGTCTAGCTGTAGGTGTGGGGAAGAAGGCTAAAGAACTTCTCCATAAGGAGTGCACCACTACACCCAGAGAAGGCTAAAGAACCTTTCAGATGCAGAGCAGGGATTGGATTTTACTAATGGGGTCAAGATACCTCTTCAAGTCCATCAGATGTGTCTGTTGGAACGCTCCTAGCAATTTCCACCCTTGCTCTGTCTGTAGCGAGGGTCAAGGAAGCACAAGTTACAAGGTTCTGCCAAAGCCCAAAGGGACAGGTGGTGTTTGCTCAGAGCATGTCCCCACACCTCAGGTTCCCTCTCTAAACGTGTCCCCACTGTCAGGCAGAACTGTCTGTGATGACAGAAACGTCCGCTCTTTGTCTTGTTTAGTAAGACAGTCATCAGCCACAAGTGGCTATTGAGCACTTCTTTTGTTAAAAGAATTCTTTAATCTTATTGATCAGTATTATTTTTAAGTTTGCGACAAGGCTCATGTGCTCACCTGAGAGAGACAGAGACACAGAGAGAAAGAGGGAGAAAGAAAATTAGAACACAAGTCGCCAGGTTCAGGACTCAAACCATGTCAGCCATGTGGGAGTCCTGCACCTTAACGGCTACACCAGCATTTCTAACGTAGCTAACCTAACTGCAAACTGATCTTGTTTAGTTAGTTCAGGCCTGGTGCCTGCAGGTCACTGGGGGCCCTAACCTCAATGTCCCATGTCACTTCTAGCACTGAACCATGTTGCCTCACTGCTGCACCAGTGGGCTGGACCATGCTTTCACTGCTATCCAATCTTTCTTATTTATTGATACGTTTAATATATTTTTGCTATAGGGCATGTGCACTCACAGGAGAGAGACAGAGAGAGAAGAAAAATGAGAAATACCAAATGCTTTCATTGGCCATGCTGCAATCTCTCCTCCACCATTCTCTTCTTAGGATTCTGGGCATGTATGCACACACACCTGGTGTTTTTCAAATCAGCAGGTCCAGGACTTGAACCACAGAGTTGGCCATGTAGGTTTTGGTGCCTCAGTCATCATCCCACCTGCTGGCCCAAATTATACCTGATCTTAACTGAGTTAAGTTTTAATAGCCACATTGACCAAGAAAAGCCCTGGAACTGCAATCAAAGCAGATATTTGCTTCTTTTCACAGAATAGAAAATTATGTCAGAAATGTTTGATGACTTATCTAGGGCCATTCATAGAACTAACAGAGTTGGGACTTGAATCCAGCTTTTTCCCATACCCTTGCTATGATTGTTTCTCTCTTTCATGCTATCTCTGAGAAGTTTAATCCTTATTAATGCTTTGGTACAACATTTTTGCATTTATCTTAGGTAGGTTCCCTGAAACTGCCACTGAATTGAAGGGCCCTGTGAAGCAGCTTAGTTCAACTTCCTTCTTTCTATTTTAGGAATATCCTCTCTAAAATGAGACTTGAAAAAGCATGCAGACATTGGGATTAAAGTACAAGTATATCGTGGTGCAATTTTTCTTTTTTTTTTTTCAAATTTGCTAAAGGGTACACATGCTCACTGGAGATAGAGAAGGAAAGTGAGAAGGCACATCCCACAGGGAATGGCTACATTATAATCTCTTCTCCTGCACCTTAGATTTTTGGGACCTTTTATGCACACACACCCAGAATGTTTTTCAGGCTGCTGAGTCTGCACTCAAACTACGTAGGTGGCCATGTGGGATCCAGCATCATGTCACCTACTTGCCCAAGTGCAAACATTTTTAAAACCATGCATTTTTTTTATAATATGCGTTACCACAAATGTTTTGAAGACCCTCTTATTTTCTCAGAAGTGATCATCCAACCCCTTTCCAAATTCTAGCCATGCCTGGTGGCTCATGACCTGCAGTGTCATTTGGGTTGTTATCGAGTGCTCCCTTATCCTGTATTAGATTGCTGCCTGACCCCATGTGTCATGACATGAGGTAAATGGTTGCGATCTGAGCCTCAGTGCATGGAAGTCACTGAGAAGCAGGTGTGAATAGCCCTTTTATATTGTGGAAAGAAGTGATGAGTGCACGAAGGGCTAGATCTGGAAAGCCAAGCCGGGAAACTTGATGATGGTATACAAGCTTCTGATATGAGGACTTCCTGTCAGAGCTTAATTCACTCAGTCGTGAACGTGTTCCCGTTACAACTAACATGTTTGGCAGAAAACAGAATTGCAGGGTCTCCTCTTCTCTTCTCTTCTCTTCTCTTCTCTTCTCT
>NW_006159608.1:2753025-2755145 GCF_000334495.1 Tupaia belangeri chinensis | reverse complement strand
CTCCTCTCCCCTCCTCTCCCCCTCCCCTCCCCTCCCCTCCCCTCCCCTCCCCTCCCCTCCCCTCCTCTCTTCTGCTCTCCTCTCCTCTCCTCTCCTCTTCTCTTCTCTTCCTTCTACTCTTCTTTTTTAGATTTTTGCTATAGGGTGCATGAACTCACCAAAGAGATAAAGACAGAGAGAAAGAGTAAAGCTAGAAATCACCCTCCAATGGGAAATGACCACACCACAGTCCCTTCTCCTCCATACTCTTGGAATCTTGGGCACCTACACACATGCACCCTGCGTGAATTTCAAGCTGCCAGGTCCAGGATTCAAACCATGGTCAGCTACATGGAAGTTCAGTGCTGTAGACACTATACCACCTGCTGACTCCAATCACAGGCTTTCTTAAATAGAGTGAAGAAGTGAGCAGAAAGGGAGGTTATGGCTAGAAGAATGATTGTAGAACTGACCAACGATGAGGGTGGCATATTTTACTTTACAAATAAAAATACTGCTACCTCTTAATTGGGAAAGTGTGGCTTCCATCACGATTTGAAAGAGGCCTCTTGGGAGGCACAAGGGTTCAGTGGAAAGAGTTTCGTATTGGAGTCAGAAAACTGAGCTCTGCCTGCAACTGGTAGGTTTCCATGCTCAGCTCTTTCTTCATCTACTTCAAACTTTTCTGATTCTTTTTTTTTTTTTTTGAGAGATTTTCACTGTAGGGCGCGTGCGCTCGCCAGACAGACAGAGAGAGACATAGAGACAGAAAGCGAGAAATCACCCCCCAGGGGGGATGGTCACGCCGCAATCCCTTCTCCTCCATTCTCCTCTCGGGATCTTGGGCACGCACGCACACGTGCCCAGCGTGAGTTTTAAGCCACCGGGTCCGGGACACGAACCGCGGTCGACTACGTGGGAGTCCAGCGACATAGCCATTACGCTAACTGCTGGTTCCCTGATTCTTTTTGAATACTAGACTTTTATCATCTTTATCACACTGACCAGATGCTATTTACTCTATAGTAAAGAGAAAAATTTCAAGTGTCTGTCACTAAACTAACAAATCCGTTTGCCCAGCCTTTCCTTCTTTCGTCCTGTGAAATGATGAAGCTTACCTCCTTCATGAGGGTAGGCTGCCTTCTCAGGGACCTCGTTGTGTTCATTTGACATCCTCTGCTCTGTATCGTCAACATTTCTCCCTTTACAGACACATTCCACTGGGCTTAAACCCATTCAAAGCTCTTCTATTTGAAGCACAGCCACACACACACACACACTTGCACACACACCCTGAAACTTTCTCTCCGAACAATCATCAGCCTCCAGCTACCACACTTTCTCTCTTCACTTCACCATTTTCACAATAACTTTCCTAAATGCGTTGCCCAAGATAGTTTGCTTCTACATCCTCATTTCACCCACACTCTTCCATGTAGTGCAATTTACATTTACTGCTCTTATCCTGTTGGAACTGTTCCCAGGAACTCACTAAGCACTATTGCATTCTTAGCCAAAAGGGCTCTTTTGGTCTTTTTCTCTAAATGAACTTAGAAGAATATACATGAGGAAGGGTCTTTAAAAAGTTCAGTAGACCTGCGTATTAGAAAACAATTCTGTGCATGAATTTAATACATTTGTGCACGCCATTTGCACTTTGACTCCACTTTCCATGCATCGTTTGAAGTCAATTCATATTTATTACCTTCTTGTGGGAGCACGCTTCTTTCCTTGAATCTCTACCCCTCCAAACTTTTCTTTTCCACTTATCTTCCTGCCCGTTTTTGGGTAGTTTCCTGTATACATTCCTACTTATCTTGCCGTACCTCATGTCAGGATGGGGTAGATCATGGTTTAATCTGCCATATGTGTTGCTGTTGCATGGGACTCTATCCTACTTGCTTCTTTGGTATTTGCATTTCACTCCATTACTGTTCTGAACTTTCTGTGTCAATATCTTCTACATATCTAGATCCAATACAATCCTTACTGAGTTCAAGGTTCACAGATCAAGTTGTTAAGGGCATCTTCTTTAAAACTCAAATATCTAAAATTAAACTCATCTTCTGAGGCATCAGAAAATAGTCTCACTGTCCACCTGTTTCTAAGGTTTGAAATTTTAGAATCATCTTGATATTTAC
>NW_006159608.1:2735644-2752994 GCF_000334495.1 Tupaia belangeri chinensis | reverse complement strand
CCTACATCTACACTAATCAATAATCACATTTCCTTGGCCTGTCTCTTAAATATGCCACAAATCTCCTTCCCAGCCCCAAAGTTACAACCTTGGCCTTGCTCACTCTCATCACGTGTCGTCTGGACAACTGACTACTGCAGCCACCCATTAACTTTTCCTTGCATCCTTTCTTCTCTCTTGCTTGTTTCTGACTCATTATCCATATTTTTTTGGAGTGATTTCCTTTTTAATAGAAAGTTTTACCATATTGTGATCTGCCTGCCTTAGCCTCCCACCTAGAGCTGCAGGTGCCTGACCCTTCCAGGCAGGGTCTCACTGTGTTGCCTAGATCATCCTAGAGCTCTTGACCCTCCTGTCTGTGCCGTCTGTGTTGTTAGATCATCCTAGAGCTCTTGACCCTCCTGTCTATGCAGTCTGTGCTGTAGGGGATGTGGTCACACACCACACATCTGGCCTCAGCTGAAGGTCTTGAACCCACGTCTCTCACATGGCTTCAGCCTACAGAATACTGCCTATTCGCAGCATATGCCACTATAGCTAGGCCCTTAGGGAATTTTTTTTTTTTTTTAAAGCGAAATTGAGTGTGTTATGTCTTTCCATGAAACTCCTTAGTGGTTTTCCATTGCTCTTATTTTACAATTCAATCTTATTGACCAGTCTTAAATGTCACTCTGAAATCTACTTTGTCTCTCTCAGAAGCTTTATCCCCGGCCTTTCTTTTATGTATGCACCAAGTTTTCAACATCCAAATATCCCTGTATTCCTCAGTCACAAGTTAACTCTAATTTCCTAACCCTCACTTACCTCTAAGAAAGACCACACTAATATAAGAAGATATTTGTTCTACAACGTAATAGGGTTTGGTAATGATCAGTCCCTACATGTGGGGCAGCAGGTCAAGTTCCATCATTTTCTTTGTGCCATTGATACATAGTTGTTGAGGTCAGGATTCAATTTTCTAAAATTAAACACAAAATTGAAGTCAGAGTAGAGCTCTGCCAGTGGGGTGACATAGATATTTCCCTGACGTTGGCAGCATCCATCCGTTTCTCACAGGCTATTTTATTGCTATGACATAAGGAAAGATGCTCACTCAGAATGGAACCTGGCCACTTACTCAGTAGACAGTCTAAACATGGAGGCTTCAATGGCTACAAAACAGTGACAATGCTAGCTAATGGCTGGTTTTCAGAAAAGAGGTTAAAAATATGACTGATGTTATTAATGGTTGGCATGGTGAATAGGGCACCAAGATGACCAAAGGAGAGAAGGGACTATAAGAACAACACATTTTTGGCTCATACTGCTTGTATGACGTGCATGACAATTAAGATCGTGTAAGTGTGAGACAGTTTAGTGACGCTTGCTTGGAGATTGAGCAGGGGATACTGAAAGAGTTCTCAAAACAGATAAGATACAGTAAATTTAAATTCAGTTTAGGTAGACTGGTATTATCAGAAAGGAGGACTACATGTTATGTAAATATGGGAGTCCTCTGGGAGTCCAAAACCTCTTTAAAGAGACATAACCAATAAGAAACTAAAGACTGATGTGTAAGAAGTATTTTTTTTTTCTTCTTAAGAGGTTTACGTTATAGGGCGCATGTGCTCTCCAGAAAGACAGTGAGAGACAGAGAGACAGAAAGCAAGAAATCACCCCCCAGGGGGGATGGTCACGCTGCAGTCCCTTCTCTTCTATTCTCTTCTCGGGATCTTGGACACGCACGCACATGTGCCCAGTGTGAGTATAAGCCACTGGGTCTGGGACTCGAATTGTAGTCGACTACATGGGAGTCCACTGACATAGCCATTATACCAACTGCTGGTCCCAAGAAGTTTCTTTGTTTGGCCTAAATATACTGATTTAAAAATGTCTGGGTGTTATAGAATAAAAATTTGTATCTTCTGAAAATTCATATGCTGAAAGTAAACTCCAGTGTGATGTGACAGGAGGCGGAGCCTTCTGAAAGTAATTAGGTCATGAAGATGGAGCTCTCGTGAACGAAATTAGTGCCTTTATAAGAACAAATGAGAGAGATGATCTCCCATTTGGCCACGTGTGGCCACAGTAAGAAGGTGACTGTCTGGAAGCTAGGAAATGGGCCCTGAGGAAATGACATGAGATCTGCTGGTGCCTCAAATTTAGAGCTTCCAGGATCCAGAACTGTTAGCAATGTCTGTTGTTTTTCAATAGATGGCATTTTGTTATAGAAGCCCAAATTATTACATTGGGTTTGTCATAGTAAGTGGGGGATGAATGCTTAGGAGGTATTTGTATTGGAGAATGGGACTCTGGTAGGCACCGGAAGAGAGAGAACAAGAGAGATAATGATGTTTTTATTTATGAAATGTGATGATATACCAAGGAAGCATGTAAGGCTGAAACAAAATCTGTTGTGTTTGGAGTGTGGCATAGAGCTTGGAATGGATTATGTACATAATATGTATTAGCATAATGCTTAATTAATAATAGAAACTGTGGAGACAGAAGTTCAAACTGAGGGAGCAGTTCTCAAGAGACTCTCTGAGAGGCAGAAGCATGGCGTGTTGCTGGGGTGTGTAGCTCTAAAGTGTGACATTGTGTGGGATAAGAATCTTTACTCATGGGACCACCAGATGGCATAATGGCTATGTTGCTGGACTCCCATGTAGTCGACCACAGTTTGCATCCAGGACCCGGTGGTTTAAACTCATGCCAGGTGTGTGTGCATGCATGCCCAAGATCCCAAGAGGAGAATAGAAGAGAAGGAATTGCAGCATGGCCATCCCCTGGGGGGTAATTTCTCACTCTCTGTCTCTCTATCTCTCTCTGTCTTTCTGGCGAGTGCACACGTCCTATAGCAAAAACCTCTCAAAAAAAAAAAAAAGAAAAAAAAAAAAGGAAAAAAAAAAGAATCTTTATTTACTTCTTCTCAGAAAGCAGCCCAACTTTGACACTGCCTGGGGAGGCATTGTTAGACACACTGGTAGATGCCTCTGCCCTGGGGTAGACTTGGGTGTTCTCCTGGGAAGCACTGTGTGCATTGGCAATGATCAGTACTCTCAACTATTCATGAGCAAATAACCGTGGTGAGGGAAAGAAGGAAAGGAGAAGGGTAGGTGTGGACATTCTCTCTTCACTCTGGTGGATTTCAGGGTTGTTAAGGACCCTGGGTGAGAAGTCACTGTAGTGAGAATCAAAAGCATCAGAGTTACTAGTAAAGTGACCCCGTTTATTCCCAAAGATGGGTTTCTCTCCAAACATGGTCACATGCTAAATGGTTCTTCCCACCAGATCACTGTGAAATCTCCAGACACGATTTCTTGAGCAGCCTGATCATCTCCTTGCAACAATATTCCCATAGCTTAGTACAGAAATTCTCAGTCTAACCCTAATCCCTTCTTTACAACTTTATATGTTGGTACTTCTTCCCCAGCATTTATGGTCTATCCATATACACACAAATAAATTCTCAGGAGGCGTTTTGCTTACTCGCATTGCTCTCTCAATTGACCCGAGACCTGAATAGTGAGAAAGTTAACACAACAATCGTTGCATTTATAGAAAGACTTTTTTTGTTAAGAGAACTTTTTGCTGGTCCCTAGAAAGTCTTTTATGATTGAAAATAAAGAAGACCTACCCCCCACCCTGTTGCATATGCTATGTTCTCCTTTTTATAATTTTTTAAAGAATTATTTATTTAATTTTATTTATTATTGTTATTATTTTTAAATTTGCTATAGGGCACATGCACTCACCAGAGAGAGACAGAGAAAGAGAGGAGAGAGAGATGGAAAGTGAGAAAGCAAGCCAGCAGGTCTGGGACTTGAAGAGTAGTCAGCCATGTGGGAGTCCAGCAGCACAATTACCTACCGACTGCTGGTCCCATGTTCTCCTTTCTTGAATACTCCATCTCTCCCATGTGGTGGGCTTCATTGCAAAAACAACAACAACAAAAACAAAACAAAACAAAACAAAAAGCACAACAAAACTTCCCTGGAATTCTGTTCTTTCTGCCTCCTCCCAGCCCTCATTCTGAAAAATGGCAACTGAGTCAGGTGTTCTCTCCTTTGTTTTATCCATGACATCTATAAACTAAGTCATATTCCAGACTTATTTCCTTCTGATCAAGTTATATGCTTGTGTACTCAGTCTCAGGAACTTTGCATTTTCTATTTCTTCTACTTGAATGGGGTTTCTTTAGATGCTCCACGTGGCTGCCCCTTTCTCACTATTTAGGTATCAGGTCAATTGTATTTATAGAGTTTTATGATTGAAGAAAAACCAGACCTATGCCACCTCAATCACTCCCAGTCACTCTCTTTCACATTACCTTATCTCATCCGTGTGTTGGTATCATCTTACTTTTTTTTTAGTTATCAGTTTACTGTTCCCCATCCCAAAAGAATGTGCCTTGGAGCCAGTAGGTGGCATAGTGGTGAAGACACCAGACTCCCATGTGGTCAACTGAGGTTGAGTTCACACCTGGCATCTTGAAACTCAAGCTGAGCATGTGTGCGTGTGTGTCTGGAATCCCAAGAGGAGAATAGAGAAGGGATTGCAGTGTGGCCATCCATTGAGGAGATGACTTCTCACTTTCTGTTTATCAATCTGCATCTCTCTGGTGAGCACACATGCCCCAGAACAAAACCTCTTTCTCAAAACAAGAAGTGCCTTGAGGGCAGAGATTGTTGGTTTCATTTACTGCTCTATTTCCATCAGTCAACAATGGCTAATGCATAGTAACAGTTCAATAAATGTGAGTTTATTGAGTGACTGGCATCCCCACTAGACAGTGAGCTTCTTTAGAATAGAAGTGCATGCATTTGTATACTCAGTACCTACTACAAGGTCTTGCATCGTATGTGCTCCAATATATACTGATCAAATGCTTGACAGTTTAGCCAATCAAGAACAGGCTATACAATGGGAAGTCAGGAAGGCAAGCAATTTCAGAAGTGCAACTACTGAGGTGGGGGTCTTGTTGAAAATGGTCAGAAGACAGAAAGAAATTGATTAAGATACCAAAGAAAGGAAACTTGATGCTTTGCACATAGTACAAGCTCAACATATGTTCATGACATTGACTTGACAAAATGGGTTTTATACTTCTATACTAATTCGCTTCTTTAAAGATACCATTTGAAATCTATCCTAGAATCACCTGCTGCTTCCTTCAAGTGTGTAGGGCTGAGTTGTTCTGTGACAGGTGTCTGACAACCTGCTAATAGCCAAATGTATTCAAGGCACAATGTTGACTTTCAGGAACACTTTCCTTTTCTTCCTCACCCCACCCCCACTTCATAAAAGAATGCCACTCTCCTGAGAGCGTCACAATGGCAGTCCACAAACCAACCTTCTTCCTTTGAGAGAGACTAACTGTAGGGAAAAAGATAATTACTTAGCTCCTTTATCTCCAAATTATTTGTAATAAAATCTGAAATCACACCACAAGGTCTTTCATGAGGATGTCATAAATTAAGATGCATCGGCGTATCTGGTGCATCTGTTCCCTTCTCTGGCCCTTTGTCTTCTGCAAAGAGCACACCAACCTCAATACCCAGCAGACAGCATTTACGCAAATGATGTCGTGGTCTATAGCATTAATATTCAGTGATTGTCTGTCATAGACACCTTACTGTACATCTGTTATGCAAATGTATGTTAATTCCAACTCCCTGACAGCTGCCTAGCTTCCCTCTCTAAAATGATCTTTTCCATTTTGAAGTTTGCAATCTGTTCCCCAAAATGTTAATCCAACAATTAGCTGAAATTGCTAAACAGAAATTGTACATGTTCAGTCTAAAATAGAAGGTAGCATTTTAAAATAGATAGCGAGCCTTCTTCCCACATCATTTATTTCATATGTGCTGCCACACAATGTAAACATTGATCTCTGCACAGCTTGGCTTGAGGTAAGTGAAGGTTTTCTCTACCGAGTCCTTGCAAGTGTGACAGGAAGGAGGTTTCGCCATTCTTGTCAGCATTCCTGTCATGCAAGGGACTTTGTCCTTAAAAACACTCTTCCAGATCCACAGCGTTTCTCTGAATGTCTGAAACTTCTCTGACTCCCTCCTCCTCTTATTTAGTACAGATACTTCGGTATTAACAAATGGCAACACCAAATCATACGTAACAGATGATCGAAAACAGAGATCTAAGAGAACATCCCAAGACATAAAGAGCATACTGGATGCTCTCTCAGTACATGTTTGATGATTGTTACGTAAACTATGCTTCCATAGTTATCCCCCTTATTCATTTTGAGAAATTGGTCAAAGACTTTGAGACCTTAATAGAGCTATCTATTAAGAGCTTGAAAAGGGTTATGGTGTTTGAAGTGATAACACAAGCTAAATTACATTAAACAGTGTGTGAAAACCTACCAAGACCTAATAAGCACCCTATAAGGGGCCTACTGTCTGACAGTCACCATGTTGGCTATATGAATTAATTCATAACAACATTCATGGGAGATGAGTATTATTATAGAATTTATTTCAGTAATGAGGATCAAAATGGGAAGTGACTTATGCAAACCCACTAAGCTCCCATGACCCTCTTTGGGTGCTCTTTTCCAATTCTCTGCACTAAGGAAGACAATGATGGATGAAGAAGTACAGGATGAGTGGAATGAAGTAGAAATCGCTGGCTTTGTTTTAATGAAGTTATTTCTTTTTCTTCTCTGAATGGATGCTCGATGCTTGGCCTTCTGGAAAATCTGAATCCTAACTAAGGAAAACAGAACTGGGTCCGTTCTCAGCGCCAGTGATCCTATGACTCAGTCTCTTCAAGGATACTTACAGACAGGACTCATTTCTCATCATATGGTCTATTTCTAAAATGATGATGTGAAACCAAGTGATTCCCAAGTTTCTAGTCTATTCTAACATTTTTATTTGCAATTTATTTTTGCACTAGTACTGAGAGAATGCATAAATAAAATACAATAAATCTGTCTTAAATATGTTATAAACCTTTACCTGTTTTCAGTGGTTCTATCAATAAAACAGTTAAAAAAGAAACATTCATTAGTTTTCACAGAATATTGTTATTATTTTAAGAAATTCCAAGATGGGAACCAGCAGTTAGCGTAATGGCTATGTCACTGGACTCCCACGTAGTCGACCGCGGTTCGTGTCCCGGACCCGGTGGCTTAAAACTCACGCCGGGCGCGTGTGCGTGCGTGCCCAAGATCCCTAGAGGAGAATGGAGGAGAAGGGATTATGGCGTGACCATTCCCCCTGGGGGGTGATTTCTCGCTTTCTGTCTCTATGTCTCTCTCTGTCTGTCTGGCGAGCGCACGCGCCCTACAGTAAAAATCTCTCCAAAAAAAAAAAATTCCAAGATTAAAAAAAATGTTTTAAGTCTGTGTATATACTCACTTTATTACAATAACTTGATCTTAGATTGTGTAGTTGTTACAATCCTTCATTTAAATATTGTCATTTGATTAGGCTAGGGCAGCAAAAGCTCATAAATTATTCTGAAGGACAGAATGTGGTATTATGTAACTATCTAGATGCTAGATTTTCTTTAAAGCTGACATATTTAGAACATGTATTACAAATCACTGGTTAAGTTCTAATATTACATGTTCAGAAACAGTGTCATAGTGAAATTAAATATTTTTTCCAAGTTCATATACCTAATAAGCAAGCTAGCTGGGATTTGACCCTGGACTGCATCTCCTACTGCCTCTATATATTGCTGCCCCATGGACTATCTTCTCAAGTATTTTGCTTCAAAGAGAAACTATGATAAATTATTAAAAGCTTCCTGTTATTATTACACAGGGTAACAGAGTTCACGTGCGGGCTGTCTTCTTCCTTTGTCAGGCTTCCACATTTCAGGCAACGGGCCACCTGACCTCATTGGCTCTGGACAGTTACCAGACCACCAATGCCAATCTGCATCCCAGAGCTCCCTGAAGCTATTCACATTGTCTAATCCTAAACATGCTTGCCCAGAGTCACCCCTTCCTTCCTGCAGAAACTACATTGTAAAAGGCTTACTCTGAGTTCCTCTTCTGCCTTGTGACTGACTCCATGCTTTCCTGTGTGGCCCTGCCTGGCATGCTGTGTCCGCTCCAAGGAGGTAGGAGTACAACAGAACTGTGAAACTCTTTCTGGTTCATCCTCTTGATTTATGTTTGGCTTCTTCACCATACCTCACCAGAGATACTGCGGTTAATGTAAGTGGCAAGGGGTTAGGGATGACGGCTTAGCTGACTTCCCTCACTGTAACTCAGTCAGAAGCTCTGAAACACTGACACGTCATCTGGTCTTCTGGCCTGCAGAGGATACCTCTCCTAGCCTTAATTTGTTTATCTGTTAAAAAAAAAAAATGCAAGACAATTTGTCTCCAAAGATTGGGGAAGGGTGAGAGGAAGGGAGTCAAAGGAGAAAAGCAAAGAAGCGAAACATTTAAGGGACATAAAAATGCACAGTTTCCTGTTGATGATAACAAGTATGATCATATCTCTAACTGCACTAATACAGAGTGTATTCATGCTGGGAAAATTTATTTTACAATCTGTAATGATATACAGTGATCGACTATAGAAAATAAATGTAAAAAAGAAAAAAGGGAAAAAAAGAGTTGGTATAAGTTTGCGATAAAAGAATACATGTTAGAAAAGCTACCACTATGCTTGGCTCATATTAAGAAGAGATGCCTAAAGAAAAGAGGGGCACATAGTCTGTCTGAAAAATTGCAGCCATATATAGATACATTCCTATAGGAGTATATGTATTTATGTGTGTGTGCGTGTATGTGTGTATATGGATGAGAGGACTTCAAAAACATTTGTGGAAAGATGGAATTAAAGTATAAGTTTATTGGAGCCAACAGATGGTGTAGTGGTTATGTTGCTAGACTCCCACATAGTCGACTGTTGTTCAAGTCCTGGATCCAGTAGCTTGAAACTCATGCCAAGCACATGTGTGTGCATGCCCATGATCCTGGGAGGAGAATGGAGGAAGGGGCTGTAGCATGACCATCCCTTCAGGGAGTGATTTCTCACTTTCCCTTTCATTGTCTCTGTTTCTCTCTCTCTATGAGGCCAGCAGACAGCACACTAGTCCTGAAGCAAAAGCCTCTTTTTAAAAGAACAAGAGTACAAATTAATTTTTATCTAAAATTTTTAAAAATCTTTGCTTACTTTAAAAAAATATTCATTTTCCATAAACATTTGGATCACTTTGTGTGTGCGTGTGTGTGTGTGTATGTGTGTATTTGTTTTATACTTAACAAAGGAATTTTCTAATTATTATTTTGTTTGATGGCCCAAATTTTCTACTCAAACAAGAATTGATACATTGAGGTTCATTTTACAGATGGGAAAACTAAGGCATAAGATAAGTGACTGCATTGTTGAGAGCCCTTGAATGACAGCAACAGAAAAAGCATATTCACTCAGTAGAGAGGGTGGTGGCTGTTCCTCTCAGCCTCGTTGCACTTTTGGTGGATGTGAGTAGCACTGGTCAGTAGGTACAACTCTTCAGAGTCAAAACATGGTCAAGGGAACCAGCAATTGGCGTAATGGCTATGTCGCTGGACTCCCACATAGTCGACTGTGGTTCGTGTCCTGGACCCGGTGGCTTAAAACTCATGCCGGGCTCGTGTGTGTGCGTGCCCAAGATCCCAAGAGGAGAATGGAGGAGAAGGGATTGCGGCGTGACCATCCCCCCTGGGGGGTGACTTCTCACTTTATGTCTCTTGTTCTCTGTCTGTGTGGCGAGCGCACGCGCCCTATAGCGAAAACTTCTTAAAAAAAAAAAATTGACGCCTCCTACCTCACTCTTCGCAACAATTAGTGGTACTGAAGTGATCATATTCATTATTGGTAACTTCGTTATTTATGTTTTGTGTTGAATAAATTATTTCATTAATTATATATTTCTTATTTTCACTGCTAGCTGTTTTGTGTGGATTTTTGTCGCCTCATTATTTACTCCTAGTTTCCTCTGGGTTTCTGACAGACTAGATAAGAGATAAGTGTGCAGGGGCCTGTTGATGGGATAGTGGTGAGGCAGCTGCATCCCACATGACCTATGGCGTGGTCCAAATTCCAGACCAGGAATTTGAAAAACAGGTTGGGCACAGATATGTGTGCCCCAAACCCCTAAGGGAATAATGGAGGAGAAAGGACTGTGGCATGCCCATTCCCCATGAGGGATATTTTCTCAGTTTCCCTCTGTCTCTCATTCTCTGTCTCTTTCCTGCAAGCTCTTGCACCCTCTAGCAAACTAATTTTTATAAAAGTGAGCAGTATTGATAGCTAGCCTTTTATGATCCAAATCTCCATATATAATAGATTGGAAAATGAGGTATGGAGATGAAGTTTTATTATCCTATATCTATTCCACATCAAATAGGAATGCCTGGGCTTCCAAAGAGGCCACGAAGAAGGTCTGCCTTCACTAGAAGGAACTTTCCACCTGAGGCAGTGTACTATGTACAGGATGAAGGCCACACACACACATGCATGTTTAGGGTGCCCTAGTGAGCACACACATTAAATGCCCTCCCCTCCATATACTTTTTTTTTTTTTTTGAGAGGTTCTTGCTCCAGGGTGTGTGTGCTCACCAGAAAGACAGAGAGAGACAGAGAGACAGAGAGACAGAAAGTGAGAACTCAGCCCCCTGGGGGGGATGACCATGAGGCAATCCCTTCTCCTTCATTCTCCTCTCAGGATCTTGGGCATGAGTTTAAGCCACCGGGTCTGGGACTCGAACTGCAGTCGACCACATGGGAGTCCAGTGACATAGCCATTAGGCTAACTGGTGGTTCCCCCTCCATGTATTTTTGAGATGCTGGTAATGAAAGAGCACAGATGCCAAAACTTGGGGAGATACAAGGTTTCTTTAAAAAAAAACTCTGAAAGATCTCCGTTCCCTACATGTACAAGGAACTTCTCATGCAAGCAATTTAGAAATTATTATCCAAATTTTACAGGTGAAGGAAATTTAGCCCCAGGGCAATTTTATGGCACGCCTAGTCTTCCTACTTGAAAAAAGTCATAGCCAAGCCTGAAAAGCCAATTTTTCTGACCTGCTTCACAGGTTTTTCTACTTCCCCAGATGGTATCTGTGGGTTTGGCTCTCACTTTCAAGCTTCACTGACCCTGGATGATGAATTAGGATTTGCTTTGGACGTCTGAGTCCAGGCTGCAGTGCAGGTGGGAGACACACTGTGGGATTTCCACCTACTCTTGTTGCAGTTCTAGGCTGAGCTGTTCACAGCAGCTGTATGAAACTTTGGAATGATAGTTATGAGAGGAATAGGGCAAGAATGGTCTGCCCTTCCTAAGTACCTCAGACGGCAAGATCCCTCTGCCCACAGCTGACATGGCTACCTGGCTGATATGAGTGGCATGCTAAAATCCTTGGCAGGAGAGAGCAACTGAGAAGGGACCATCAGACCATCAGATGGAAGGACTCAGCAAGTGAGGATATAGTCCAAACTAAAAATGTATCTGTCCTCGTCATGGTTGACCTTCCCTCCCTTTCCTTCAGAACAGATTTTATTCCCCAATATCTAATGTTGCATTAAAAATTCTATCATTTGGGAACCAGCAGTTAGTGTAATGGCTATGTCGCTGGACTCCCACGTAGTTGACCGCGTTTCCCGTCCTGGACCCGGTGGCTTAAAACTCACGCCGGGCGCGTGTGCGTGTGTGCCCAAGATCCCGAGAGGAGAATGGAGGAGAAGGGATTGCGGCGTGACCATCCCCCCTGGGGGGGGATTTCTCGCTTTCTGTCTCTATGTCTCTCTCTGTCTGTCTGGCGAGCGCACGCGCCCTACAGTGAAAATCTCTCCAAAAAAAAAAAAAATTCTATCATTTAATTCCATTGAGATTGGCCATTGACTGATTAATCAAAAAGTCACTTAAATTGGAGAGTCATATATAATTATACATGTCTACTTTGAATATGTTATTTTATTTTATAATTGAATAGCAAGCATTCACTCAACAATGTTCTGGTATAAGTACAAGACCTTCTATTTAAATGCAGATCCTCTGACTGTATATCCCATTGTATTTTTTATGTTAACCTCAATCTAAATAAATTCTTTTCGACTTCCTAAATTTCCTTAAAGTGGATTAAGATTTACACATACTTGTAAGGTAATGAGTTCATACTCTTTCTAGATTTATACTAAGTCTTTCTATTTTTCCATTGTAGTCTTGCTACTATTTAATTTGACATATTTTTAGCAATTTGCCATTATTCCTCTATGCAAAGCATTCCACTAACTTGGCTTTGATAATAACAAACAAACAACAAAACAGAATCAATAACTTCTTGTTTACACCAATGTTTCACTTTATCTACTATTTATTTATTTATTTTGAGAGGTTTTCGCTATAGGGCGTGTGCACTTGCCAGACAGACAGAGAGAGACATAGAGACAGAAAGCGAGAAATCACCCCCCAGGGGGGATAGTCACACCTCAATCCCTTCTCCTCCATTTTCCTCTCGGGATCTTGGGCACGCACGCACACGCGCCCAGCGTGAGTTTTAAGCCACTGGGTCCGGGACGCTAACCGCGGTCGACTACATGGGAGTCCAGCGACATAGCCATTACGCTAACTGCTGGTTCCCAACTTTATCTACTATTTATTAAGTTTGTGATTACAGAAGCAAGTATCACCAACATAAATAGATTTGGGTTCAAACACAACAAAATCCTGTCAAATAGAAAATTTGATTTTGGGGGGCGAAAGTGCATGGAAATACTGGAGAGTGTAATCTACTAGCAGCAGATTGGTGGTACTGTTATCATCTGTCCATATCTTTTACGAAGCAGTGGATGATGTAGGTTAACCCTGAAAATCAATTGTACATTGATTAGAAGTATTTTACTGTACTTATGAGATTCTTAATAACTACTCACTTTTGAGTAGTTTATTATAATTATTGGGTGATTCACATTCTTAATTCACAAAATTCTCATAAGTATATTTTTGGTGTTTATTTTAATTTTTATTTATTTTTATTTTGTAGAGGGCTTTTCATTAGCGTGTTCTCACTTGCAAGAGAGAGACAGTGAGAAAAAAAAGTGAGAAATCACCCCCCATCCCAGGGAGATGGCCGCGCTGCAAGCCCCTCTCCTCCATCCCCCCCTCCTGCCCCTGGCATTTGGGAATGCACAGACATCACCCAGCGTAAGTTTCAAGTCACTGAGTCTGGGACTTGAACCATGGTTGGCCATGTGGGAGTCCAGTGATGTAACTGCTATGCCATCTGCTGGTCCCAAAACCACACTTGTTTCACAGTCAAGGAGACTTACATGGTTCCTGAGGTTTAGGGAATTAACTTCCTAAGATCTTCATCTTGTATGTAATGTGAGATGAAAAGGAATGAGATAAAGGATGTAGGGATTAAACTAAAGATCTTCTGGCTTCTATGACCTTGTGTTCATTCCTATTATGCCACTGCAAAACCTCCGAATCTCGTCTCATTAAAAATTAACCATAGATACTTAAAGTTCTTCATCTCTTGAAAAAGAAATAAACATATATACACACATATATTTTACCCCCTTCAGTACTTGAAATTTCTAAAGTTCACATAAATCACCATGTGAACCCAAAATACCAAAGCAAACTAAGAGGCTTCAAGTCAATCACAGGTTTTCTCCTTTCCCTGTGAGATGGAGAAGGCAGAGCATCTTTCTCTGGCTCTGAACAAAGCCTTAGCTCTTGTTTGAGGTCAGCAGCTACAAACAGGAGAGACAGAACGGTCTAGCTCCAGTGAGACAAAATGTGGGGCGGCCTCTGTAAGTATTTGATGGAGAATTGACTTCACTCCTTCCAAACAGACCATGCTTTACCTCACTGGCAGAGCCTTAGTTCCTGCCTCTGAGGATGATGAGTACCTACTTGTAAAGCTGTTTCGTAGCTTCAATGAGTTGATGCTTGTGAAAGAAACTTGAATGATGTAAAAGGCAAAAGTTATAAGGAAATGTGGGAGAATGATAAAGGCAGCTAGAAATGGAGCATGAGGGAAGCTGGCCCTCTGCAGATTTTTCTCTTGTCACTTATTAGAAGGCAAGAGCTCCAGACATGGAAACCTCTAGGTAGCCATTGCAGTTAGGCCATCATGAATATCAATGAGGGCTACAGAGAGCTGATTCCTGAGACTCCCAGTAAGACTCCACTTTGGCTTACTGGACATAGTGAGATCAATGTGCCCTATCAGGGGCTGTCTTTCATTTAGGTTACACTCGGAGGAGAATTATTACTACAGATTGAAAAAAATCAGCAAAGATTTCCTGAAAGAGATGATTTTTGCCTCTAACCAAAAGCATAAGTAGATATGGCTGGGTTTTGGAGACTGATGGGTGCATTTGAGGCAACAATAAGAAAGCCAGACAAGGAAGCTACCACGTCTCATGGGAACCACTAAACACCAGGTTGATAATGCTCCACAGTGTAGAAACTTTTCCCTTCCCTCTCATCCTTTCTGTGCAGGATTAGTCTTTGATTCAATCTATTTACTCCTCAGCTCTCCATGGGGTGTAAACAAACATGAGGCTGATTCAAAGAGTTGTTTGTTTTTTCCAGCACAAGAGTTTGCTGTGGAGAATGGCTTGAATTCAGGAACACTTATAAAATTGGGGAGACGTGTCATTGGCATTTTAGAGTTCCCATGCAAATTATCAAGGGCCTAATTCATCCCATTTTCTTTTTCTCAAAGCACAGCTTAATATCAAAGAGACAAAATAAATGTGCCTGAAAAGATCAGTTATCTTCTCTTATTGTCTAGTTGGAGACATTTAAAAACAAGAGAGGAAAACATCCCCAGATCCTTCTACAATCCTATGTCTCATCTCTTTGACCCAGGGAGTTCAGGTTTGTGTGTGTGTGTGTGTGTGTGTGTGTGTGCACACGTGTGTGTGTGTGCATGTGTGTGTGTGTCTGATTAGACACATTCCTTTTATGAATCCAGGCATCCCTACATAATCTACATGAAAAGAATAGCATCTTTTACCAGAAGGATGGACATAAAGCAATAAAATTAAACTTGTCTCTAATAAGTGCCATTTGGAGTCAGGGATTTAGTTGAAGACTTGGTAATAGAACCAGATTCTTGATAAATGAGTTTGTTACTCAAAAAGCAGAAAAAAATTTTAAAGATTTCTCTCAAGGGCCTAAGTTAGAGATGACTTTCCTTTTCTGTTCCAACATCACTGATAGCTTTAAAGTAAGCCATGCAAGGAACTCAAGGGCCTACAGAAAATTGTGAGCTCGATAGAAATCATTTTGGGTAACTTAGCCTTCTGTTCTCATGCTTTATATCATTTTTGTGTCACTTTCTCTGGACCTAGAAGTCATTTAAAACTCCTTCTTTTCTACACAACTAGTCTTTCATGAAAAAGAAGTAAATTAATAAGCTTAGTAATTATTTTCTTCTTTTAAGGTTGTTTTCATTTGACTTTGGCACTTGTAAACAAATAGGAAAGACGTTTTATCTGGGAACACAGAGGTTGTCCGAGATCATCCTAGATCTCCTGATATCCTATTGCTAACCCTGCCACATCTACCCGGAAGGACATTCGAGTTTTGATTGTTAACTGGGAAGCTGAGAAGAGATACCATGCCAGTTAACCGCAATGCTAGCTGCCAGGGCAGTGATCTCTGTGTTTCCTCTCCACCAGATAAATTGTGGTATTTCTACCAAATCTTCCCCAAAATGTGCTCTAAGATGATTGCTAACTCTAATGAATATTGCTGGACTATATTTTCCACTGGAGATAGGTCTTTGTTATAAAGAACACTCTACATGTATTTCCCAATTATTATTTTCTTCTTCCTGCCAGAGCCGTGAAGGGGCTTTCTTGTGTCTTTCTTGACAGAACTTGTTGGGATTCCAAGAAAGTGTGGGTTTCCCCCTAAATCTTTGTCCCCCCCGCCCCAATTTCTCTGTTAGTCCACATTAGCCTCCAGCAATTCCTCAAAACTACATTTAAATTTTCTTACTAGTTTATGGCACCGATGGATTCTGCTCCAGGTAAGAGCTCAGATCTGAATCCTTGGATTTGTCTGTCTCTGCAGATCTGCGGGTAGTGGCGTGCTTTGTCGGTGACTTCAGGTCAATGGTAGGTTTAAAAAGTCATTGATACTCAGTTTCTTCATCTCTTTCTTGTAAAGAGTCAACTTCCAAAGCTTTTTAAATGTTGGGCTTGAAACCAAAAGATCTTTTCTTAATTTTCCAAAGACATTCTCAGTGAATATAAAATTTGAAGTGACTTTTTTTCTCTTAGCACTGTAAATATGTCTCTCCATTGCTTTCCTGCTGCAAGGCTTCTGATGAGAAGTCTCCTGTACTTCTTAAAATGTTTCTTTTTTGGTCATGTGTTTTTTTTCCTTCTGGCTGCTATCTTCAAGGTTGTCTTTGGAGTTCATCAACATGATTATGATAGAACTAGGTGTAGATTTATTCATATTTACTCTGCTTTTTTGTTCTCTGACCTTGTATCTATGCCTTTGTGCCTATCATTAATTGTGAAATATTTTTACTGATTTCTTCAAATAATTTTTCTTGTCTGTTTATTCAATTCTTTATATTTTCTACTATTTGATATTATTCAATTCTATATATTTTCTATTGGATATTATTCCTTATCTTTTTGATGCTCTGTTCTGTTTCTTTATATAATTGCTTTTTACTCTTTTTCTCTTGTTTTTCAATTAAAGCTATGTCTATGCACCTATTTTATTTTCACTGATTCTTCCCCTGTTTGTGGTAAAACTACTGGGAGACTTGTTTAAGGTATTGTCCATAACTATTTCTATGGGTTTTTTGTTGTTGTTGCTTTTTTTTGGTATCATATTTTGATTTTTTTATAGTTCTTATCCTTTTGCTGACATTATTGTTGTGGTCTTGTAATTTGTGCACCCTTTCCAATAAAGTTTCTTTTTTTTTTTGAAACCAAATATACGTTTATTTTTAGCTGTATTCTATTCAGTTAATAAATGCATGTGTTTCTTTTTTTTTTTATTTTTTTTATTACATTGGATTACATATAACTTTACATTGACTTCCATTGCTTTTTCAAAAGGGAATGCCATGCATGTCAGTCAATACAGAGGCATCGATCTCCCCGCTTTATCATTCAAAGTCTTTTCCATGCATTTCCCAATAATTATTATTATTATAATTTTTTAAAACAGTCAATCACTATTTCTCATTTTGCTTGTTAAAAGACTTCACCCATCATGAAATACTTCCCAGACCAGTCCAGTTGAGAATACTATACACGTCATCTTCAACAGATAATAAACCATATCTGTTTCTCACTAACATCCCCTCTATTGTTCACTTGCTATCTTTCTCTATCCTCTTCTCTTTTTTTTTT
>NW_006159608.1:2715041-2734645 GCF_000334495.1 Tupaia belangeri chinensis | reverse complement strand
GGGGGCGCCGGCCAGCCAATAAAGTTTTTAACAGACTAATCATGGTTATTTTAACTTTACTATCTGATAGTATCTCATAGAAAATCTGATTTTGATGCTTAAATTATCTTTTTATAAGAGTTATTTTATTTAATTTCATTCATCACTATTATTATTTTCTTAATTTGACAAGAGACCTAAAGAGAGACAGAAAAAGAGGAAAAGAGTAAGAAAGTAAGTCACCAGGTCCAGGACTTGAAACATTGTCAACCATGTAGGAGTCCAGTGTCTTAACCACCATGTCTCCTGCTGACCCCACTTGCATTGTCTTTTAAGACTATACTTATTCAGCTTCCATGTCTGCCCTATATATCATTTTTTTTGTTTGTTTGTTAAAAGCTTATTTTGCAAGACAGTAGGTATTTAAATAAATTTCTTATGCTTGGAGATTGTTTTGCCTTTTCTCTTTCTGACCTTTTTCTGTGGTCATTTGTGCTAATCTCCTCTGGACTTGGACTGGGTTTTGAGCTTTGCTCCCTATTTGATTTGGATTTCCTCAATTGCCAGTGAGTCTTCTGTGTACTCCACTTCCCAGAAAAAAACAAAACAAAACAAAACAAAAAAAACACAACAATACAAAACAAAAACACAGCGTCTCTTTAAGCTCTCTTCTTTATTCCAAAGTTATTCTCACTCATTGTTTGTTAATGTGAGGCAGAGCATCCACTGATGTTTTAATCAACTGTCTGTCTTAGGGACTGTGAAACTAGACGTTGGCAGTCCTGCCTTCACTAGTGTTCTTGTACTTCTCCAGATAGGATTCTGAATCTTGTTACTCCATCGGGAATAGAGTTTTTGGTTTTCCACTCCTTTCTCCAGCCATGGCGGGTTTCCATCAATGTTCTTAGCCTAAAGTTTGATAGCTCCTTCTTATGTAGGTCAAGTACTTTGTTTCATAGGAGAGACAGTGGATTTGGGACTGGACAGCAGTCAGCGGTGACTTCTATTCCTTCCCCTCGCCAGAGCCACCCAGAAAACTATCTAGGGATCCTCCTATATATCCCTTGGGGACACCTGCCGGAAAAGTCTGCAAGAGTAGACATTCAATGTCCATGGTCCACAGCAGCATCACACTCTCTTACGAATGTGTTCTTACTTTTCTTTTTCTTTTTTCTTTTTTTTTTGAGAGGTTTTTGCTATAGGGCATGTGTGCTCTCCAGACAGACAGAGACAGAGAGATAGAAAGCTGGAAATCACCCCCCAGGGGGGATGGCCATGCCGCAATCCCTTCTCCTCCATTCTCCTCCTGGGATCTTGGGCATGCACGCACACGTGCCCAGTGTGAGTGTTAAGCCACCGCGTCCGGGACGTGAACTGCGGTCAACTACAGGGGAATCCAGTGACATAGCCATTAAGCTAACTGCTGGTCCCTGTGTTCTTACTTTTTATAATTCATTGCAATGATCTAGTTGATTCTTACTAACTTATATGACACTCAGTAGCAATGGCTAGCAAATACTTAAGATCTGCTTTCTATTGCTGGTGCCTGTCCTGTGACCTCAGCTCTCCGACACCGTTTTAATGGTTTGCACATTTTTCTCATTGTCAGGGTGGGAAAGATGTTTAGTCTCCATCATTGAATGTCCTACTTAGTCTCCATCATTGAATGAAAACTGTCAATCACTCATATTTTACTTAATTTTTGCCCTAAAATTTGACTATCTTTTTCTCCACTCAATCTATTGGATTTTGTCTTCTCAGCCATGTGATGGCTTATAGATTCCCTTCTCTAGATCCTTGGTTGTTACATGCTTTAACTCCTCCCCAAAGCAGAGGAGAGACACACAGATTTTCTGAAGATATCTTTCATTTTCAGAATCTATTCTTTAATATTTCCATTGTTCACCTTGCCTTTGTAGTTACAAATTTTCAATTCCATAAGTTTTGAAAACCTACTATCTTCCTGGAGTCAATGCAGAATACAGAAATAATAAATTAAGTCAGTAGTCAACAGAATTTTGACTCTTTATGAGGTCTCATCTTCTTTATTGTTTCTCTTTTTCTTTTTGCTATAGAATTTGTGCTCTTACTGGGGGGGAGGGGGTGGTGTTAAAATCACCCATCCCTAAGGGGCATGGCCACATTTCCTCTTCTTCAGTTTCCTCTTGGGATTTTGGAACACATGCACATGTGCCTGTTGTGATCTGTGAAGTCGGTATGTGGGATCCATCATCTTAACCTCCACGCTTCCTGCTGGTCCATGAGGCCACATTTTAGTGGATAATATGACATATACATATATCAGAGACAATTTACCTTGCAAGCTTAAATGAGGAAAATAAAGAACTTTATAGGAGCCCATGCTTATGAATATATAAAAAAAAGTGCTTTAAAATGTATGTATCATATATATACTTTATATATTAAATAACTATACAGACTATACCATGAGTATATAATGTCAAATATATTAATAAAGAATATCAAATGTTTTATTGTTTACTATTTTTTAAATTTATTTTTATTTCTAATTGAGAGCTTATGTATGCACTCGAGAGAGGGAGAGTGAGAGAGAGACCCTTTGACAGGGTCTTTTCATGCTATGATCCTCTTTCTTCAGCCCTCCAGCTCCTTAGAATCCTGGGCGTGTACACACCCACCCCAGCATGTTTTTAAGACGACCTGGAGACTGAACTGCTGTTTGCCACACGGCTCCCAGCACTGCAGTTCAGTTTGCTACCTAGCGACTGCACCAGGCTGGCCCTTACCTTTGATGTATTTGGTCTCGTAGCTACGATTTTTCCTATTTGTTCCATGCAGGGTGCTAGCAAAAGCATTTGAAACTCCTTGGGGAAGCAGATGTGCACCAGAAACAAACTGAACACTCTATGCTTAGAGCAAAGTTGTTCTGACACGTAGCTGGGATTATGTACGAGAACTCTGGAGCAGAAGACAAACAGAGCAGTGGACTTTGAAAGATTAGTTGTCCCTGCTTAATACTGAATGTCTGCACACTCCATGGCAGAAACTGGAAGACTGGAAGGTATAAAAGCAGGGGTAGGGGCCAGTGTAGATACTAAAAACAGCATAGGAGGGGGTGAGTAGAGGGGAGTGGGAAGGGGGTCAGGGAAAGACAGAACATTTATCAGATACAAAAATGAAAAGGCATCTGTTGGTGATAATGTGCATAGTCCTGTCTTGGACTAGACTAATAAGCACCGTATTTGTGTTGGAAAATCATTATGTATGCTGTAAGAATGGGCAGCAATTAAATGTAAAAGTAAATAAATAAGAAACATCAGCTTGAGAACATAACATGGGCTCTTTTGTCCCCCCTGTAAGGATGCAAGTAAGATGGAAGGAAGGGGGAAGGGCAGTGTATTGAAAGTAATTTTTAAAACCCAAGTACAGACTTTTGATTTTCTGAAGTACTCTTCCAAAGAGGGAGAAGATTTCTGATAGTCTAACTCCTATTGGAAAGGTTCTTGGGAATGAATTCTAGAGCCAGCTTTGAGAGAACAGCAGTAAATCAAAGAGAAAATAACTGCTAAATGTTTGGGATTGCAGAGACACACGTATTTCCATCATTCCTTAGTAACATCATACGCTGTATGCTTTGTACACAACTACCAGACATTCTCAGAATAAGTCCTTATTCTGTGGATGTTATTATTTTTACAGTGATGGTTATGCCTGGAGAGAGAGAGAGAGAGGAGAGAGAAAATCAATGAGAAAGCATATCTCCAGATCCAGGACGTAAATTGCCATTGGCCATGTGGGAACACAGCTCCTTAACTACCAGGCCACCTGCTAGCCCCACCCATGAACATTAGAGAGAGAGAGAGAGAGAGAGAGAGAGAGAGAGAGAGAGAGAGAGGGAAGCTTAAGAAGGGGCATGAAAACAGCAGTGGGTATGCATAAAGATGCTAATAAAGCAATTTGAAAGATCTCAAAATTTATCAAGTGTTGCATCTCCTTGATGGATACATTGTTGTATCATCCTATGCCATTCTCTGGTATGTTTGAACTTTTTATAACAAGAACATGGAGAACCCAGATCTATGTCAAGTGGAGAACAATTTCTGGTGAATTGCAAATTGGCGTAAAGAGAACACACACTCACACAAATGCACTCATGCAAATACACTGCGGCATGATTGGATTAAGTGTTTGTTTTAATTAGGTCAAAATACAAAATCTTCTCAGCAGTGATGTGGCTACATGGCAGGAACAGATTTAATACCATCTACTGTGGCTCTGGTTGGTTCCAGAGTGTCTAACACGGATTCAGACCTGTCACTGTCATCCACCTGTAACAGTGGATATTGGGCAGTGTGTAAAGTTCAATTTTTATTGTAACATTGTTATTTTTATATATGACCTTACATCATGATTCTAGAAACACTTCTGATAACACTCTGCTTTTCTTTTGCAGAGTTTGCTTTGTTTTAACATTGAGCTTTCCTCTTCCTCCAGTTAAGCTTTGAGTCTGCAGGTAAGCTTACATCCTTCCTCAGCAGAGACAACTTGGGCCGATGTCCCAGAATAATTCACACCCAGGTTTCTAGCAGTTTGAGAAACTTCTTGCACCACTGAAAGTTAACAGGGAAGATGTTCAGCTCTTTACCAAGGATTTGTGGTGAGAAATTAGGTAAACCAGGGTGCCATTCATCAGGAATAATACTGGTGGAGGAGCACTTTTAGGAAAGAGAGAGCTTAAGGATTGTGTCTCGATGGGCCAGCAGGTGGGCGTGGCTAAGGCACTGGACTCCCACGTGACTGACTGGTTTGATTTACCCAGCAACTTGAAAATCATCCTGCACTTGTGGGAGCCCCAAATCCTGAGGAAAGAACGCAGGAAAAGGGATTGATGCTTGGCATCTTCCCTGGGGTGTGTGTGTGATTGATTTCTCACTTTCCTGCTCCTTTCTGTCTTCCCTAGGTGAGTGTGCACACACTATGGCAAAAACAAACAAAAATAAATAAAATTAAAAAATAAAAATTAGTTCTTGAAAACAGTGCATTCAAGTAGGCTGTTCGACATCCAGGAGGGGTTCAAGTGCTCAGTTGATCTGCATAATGGGTGGGTGGGACTGGGTACTCTGGGTCCAGAGAGTCGGGGTCATGATATTGGTGTGGTGGGAGAATTTTCATCCCACTCATCATCACACACTAAGCATCTGTCCTCGCCGTCCTTCCTTCCTCACCAAGAGAGCAGGCAGGAACTCGAGGGACAGCCATAGTGAGTTCAGATACAGTACAACAGGAGCGCCAGACTGAAGAATGAGATGAGACACCTGTTTACAGATCACACTTAAGTTGGATAAAATTACCGTGGGAATAAACGTAAAAAAAGAATAAGACCCAGAGACTAATATTTGGATCCCTTCAACATTTAGATGCTGAAAAGGTAAAAAGTGACAACCATTTAGCAAGAGAGCTAGGAGATGAGGTCACCTATCCTAAAACCTAAGTGAAAAAAGTATTTCTGGAAAGGGGCCAAGTAACTGTGCCAGATGCTGCTGCGAAGCTGAGCAGGAGAGTAGTCGGACATTACGTAGCAACGTCCAGTCATGGGTGATGTTGATTTCCGTTGTCTCGTGGGTGGGATGGGGTGGACGCCTCACTGGAATATGTCTAGGAGAAAACGAGGCTGTCTTCTCCCTCGATTCACTTTACCATTTTCAACATTTCTTCTAATTCATAAAATTACTAGGCCCCTTAATTAATTATCTATTAATTTATTTTTCTTATTTTATTAATTGGCTGTTGTACCTTCTTTAAGATATTTTCCCTTAATGTGAAGATTAGGAGCATGGCATATTTGAGCAGTATGAGCTCTTGACATGGTCCTGTGGGAAGAGTTCTGAGATAAGGCTTCAGAACACTCTGCCTTTCCTAGCTTAGATGTGCAAACAATAAAAATGAAGGTGAGCATCACACATTTATTAGAGCTTCAATCTGGATGTTGAGTTTTTGATAAAACATTTATAAATTGCTACAGAACACACGTGTACAGTGAAAGCTCAGATAGTGCGGGAGACATAAAACAAGAATAACAACCGTATTTCCTGTTCACTTTTAAATGAAGGGGAGACAATACAGTGGTTTACAACATGGCCTTTCAACTTCGTGAATATATAAGCCACTTGCTACTGATAGCCTGCGGCTACCTCTGCAGCGTCAGGTACAGCTTAGCTCTGTTAAACCTCGGTTTTGTTTCTAATGTAACATGGCGTTTATAAGACTAATACCTCAGGAGTGTCCTAGGGATTAAACAGGATGAGTATGCAAAGGGCTTAGTATCACTTGTAGGCAGCTAGTTTAGTGTTCCACAAATAGTAGCTAAATAAAAGGGAAGGAAGCATTAGAAGAGTGATTCTTTGACATACTACTGACCGATCAGAAGGTAAGTCTGTTAATGCTGAGAGTAGTGCAAGGAGATTGGACCGAGGGTGTGAAAGTTCACATTTATTGCTGCCTTTAGGAAGCACACTGAAAGATGCGTGGAACCCTTTGATTCCTCTTGTTCTCTAATTCTCTGTGGTTGGCTCACAGGCACTGAAACGATAAGGACTGGCTCCATCAGAAGGGAGAGAGCAGCACAGAAATCGGGCTCTGAGCGTCTGCATACTGACTTAGTGTCTGAATAAAGCCCTGAAATGGCCAGGGCCAAGGAGCTGTCCAACAGAAGGTCAGCAACTATTTATTTATTTATTTTCATTTGCCAGAGGGTGAGTACGTTCTCTGGAGAGAAAAAGTGAGAGCGAGGAAGTGAGTACTCCCTTATGGGGTTGGCCATGCAGCAATTCTTCCTACCTTTCTACTTTGAGGATTTGGGCCCTCATGCATACACCCATGGTGTGTTTTTCAAGCCACTAGGTCTGGGACTTGAACTACACATTCGGCCATGTGGGATCCAGGTGCCTTAACCACCACACCACTGTCCGGCCTGGAAGTGAGCATTTATCTTGAACTCATAAACCACAATTGAGGGAACTTCAAAAGTTCATGGAAAAATGGAATTTAAGTGCAAACTTACTTTGGTGCAAAAGCATTTAAAAATCCATGCCGGTTGTTTTTTTACAATACACATTTCCATGGACTTTTCAAAGTACTCTTATACTCTTTTAAAATATGCTGAGTTTATTTAGTCCAATTCCTTGATTCTAAAATTGAGGGTCCTGAGACCTAGAGGAAAAGTGACTGGGCTAGACTACCAAGACACTTATTTCTGAGAGTATGACCCAGATCATCCATGTGGCCTGGTCTGTGCATTTCAATATAAAGAAAAGAGTTACTTAAATCTCTCATACTCAAGGACATTGATTTCTTTCTATATGTGGAAATATATATGAAGCTTGAAGGCATGATAGAGACCATTTAGATTAAAGATCTGTTTTTTAGAGGAAGAAGTGAATGTACAGAAGGGAATGAACTGTCTCAAGGTCAGTTAAGATTAAAGTCTATGTCTCCTAACTTCTAAACCAGTGTTCTACCCACTAAAACGGAATACTTGGAGGGTACCGAGTCTCCGAGGAACATGCAATTGGATTCTGAGACATTGTCAAATATTAAGAATGAAGAGTTACAAGTTCTTCATTTAACAATGGCCAAGACACTTGTCTTTATTTTCCACTGAGAAACATCAGGCTAGATACTGTCTTTGCAAGCTTTATGTCTAAGATACAAACTCCCTTGGCATGCAATATTTTTTCCCTCCTAGGTAAGCTGGCTTAATGCCTAGAACTTTGATTAAGTTTCCAGCAAGTCTTCTTGGCTAATTCAATGAAGTATATTATCTATTTTACCTTAAAATGTCTTTATATTCTAGAAGAGTTTTACTCATAAAAACAATTCTCTAACATCCAATTTGGTTGTGTGAGTGAAATTCACTGAGACATAAATTATTGTGTATTTCCTAGGGTAAGAAAAGACTTGCCTGTCTCTTCAATGAGTGTGGTTGCTATTAAGTTTTAGAAGACTATTGATCTACTGGAAGAAGAAAAATATCATTTGCATATTTTTATCCTTATTTCTTTGGCATGTAATCTATCCTCTGAATTTTCCTCAAATTTTTGTCAGTCTTAGGGGGAAAACCTGTACAATTTTGGATTCAGGACAATTTTTTTTCTTGTTTTAAGTGTGATTTGTTATACTATATATTCTGGCTCTTAAAATTATTGTGAATTTTACTATTTTTTTAACTTCCTATATGTATATTTTAAGCTTCGTGAATGAGTTACAATGTGCACAGTGGATCAATATCTATTCATAAAAATTTACAATGAAAAACATCCTTTCTGTACTCCATTTTCCATCTATTCACATACACTTTAATCCAAGTATACATGTTCTGGAATCTCCAATTAGTACAAACATTAATGTCCTCACACTTTTATCTGCACATTGGTACTTTCACTTAATATGTTCTGATTATCTTTTCATGTCATTTGATAAGGAACTCCAAAATTATTATCTTCATCATTAGAAAATTTCGATAAATTCTGACAATATATCATTTTGAAAGCGTATGAATGTTTTAGAAGCATAATTGATCAAATGATCAAACTGATCAAATGAAAATCATCTGGAATATTGCTAGCTGTTGACAAATTGCCCTGCGTCAATTGTATCTGCACTTTGTTAGTGTCTATTTCCGCAGCCTAGCCAGTCACAAGATACCAAAATGTTGGGTTTTCTTAGCACTCTTATGAATGAAAGTAATGTCTCAGGCTTGTGCTTCTCAAAAGAATGTAATATTTCACAATAGACCAATGTTCCCCCATAACAAGTGGGGAAAAAATGACGAATTGCAAAAATCATGTGTTTAAGACATTGGAGAGAGCTGTAGGCAGTAGAGTTGAGATGAAATAAAATTCCATAGAATAAAGAACACTGTCTAGGTAGGCTAATAATTAGCGGCTGTTTTCTTCCCTGGATCATTTGCTAATTATGAATTCAGTCTGAGAACCAGGCTTCTCCAGGCAGAAGAAAGTCTTCGGATGAAAAGAGGAGCCTGTGGAACTTCTGGCAAGTCTAAAGGCTTATGTAGCAGGTGGAGCCCAGAGGAAGTTCAAATTCGTGGCCATTGGTGCCCTTGGGACATGCGTTTCATGCACACAATTGTGAGGGCTGAGCTCAAAGCTTCCTAAACACGGAGCACGACTCGCCCTCTCACGCATCCGAGAACACGGAGTCCCGCTGGAGGCCGTGTGCTGCCGCAGACAGAGATTCTCCTTACAGTCTTCAGCTTGGGGAACTGTGGAAGGGAGGAGGTTAAAGTCCTCTGAAAAACAAAACTGAATTTTCCATAATCTTAGACTAGAAGCTTGGTAGGCTCTACAAACAGTCCAAAAAGGCCCTCTCTGGGGAATAGAGAGGAACTTGAGTTCTGCTGAATCTCACTCAAAACAGCCAGCCATGACCTAGAACAGCCATTGTGTGGACTGAGGTCATCGTCCCTCCCTGAATCCTTTTTGGTAGACAGTGTAGTCAGGACCCCTGACAGCATTTATATTCCTTATATCTAGCACTTAGTACAGAAAATATATCAAATACACAAAAATACCAAATACACAAAATAAGAATAATAATAAAGAAACAGAGTAGAAACAGATCTACATTTGATCCAGATAGATGATTTGCTATAAAAGGATTTAAATATAATTAGAACTATTATGATAAAGAACATAGATGCAAAGGTAAGCAAAACTGATAAAAAGATCATTTCAACAGATAAATAAAATCTATATAAAACTAAAATGGGGATCAGCAGTTAGCGTAATGGCTATGTTGCTGGACTCCCACGTAGTTGACCACGGTTCACGTCCTGGACCCGGTGGCTTAAAACTCACGCCGGGCGTGTGTGTGTGTGTGCCCAAGATCCCAAGAGGAGAATGGATGAGAAGGGATTGTGGCATGGCCATCCCCCCTGGGGGGTGATTTCTCGCTTTCTGTCCCTCTCTCTCTCTGTCTGGCGAGCACACATGTCCTATTGCAAAAATCTCTCCAAAAAAAAAAAGAATAAAAATAAAACTAAAATGAATAATCTACAATTTAAATATATATATGTACATACATACATATATATATGTATATATATATATATATATATATATATATATATATGTAGTTGGAATTAAGAGTTTATTGGATAATTTAGCAGCAGGCAAGACACAGTGTTAGGATTGATCATTTCAAAGACAAACCAATAGATAATGTACCCAAGTTGAAATACAAAAGGGGGGGAAAGCGGGTGGGATAGAGGTTAAGGCAACTGGGTCCCACGTGCCTGACTGTGGTTCGAGTCCTCCCTCCAGTGCCTTGAAGGTCACACTGGGCCTGTGTGTGTGCGTGTGCTCAAAATCCTGATTAGAGAGTGGAGGAGAAGGGATTGTGGAATGGCCGTCCCCATAGGGGATGATTTCTCTCTCTCTCTGGCAAGCACACTTCATATAGCAAACTATAAAGAAAAAAATTAAAGAGGTCAAGGAAATAGAAAACAAAGCAAAGTGTAAGAGATACATGGGATACAGCCGAAATGTTCTCCACGCATATGATAGGAGAGTGATACAGAGAGGAAAAAATGAATCAGAAAGAATATTGAAGGGATAACGGCTTACAATTTATAAAGACTTATTAAAATGTCAACACACAAATTTAAGTAGTTTAGTAATCCTCAAGCAAGATAAAGGAGATGAATTATAGCCAAACATCTGAAAATCAGAAATGAAGAGAATAATTTAAAATAAAGAATAAAAAGCCACACTGCTGTCAAAAGATCAAATATAAAACTTAAAGATGAATTTTCAAAAGAAACTATGAAAACTGTAAGACAATTAAATGACTTTTTTAAAATGATGGAGAAAAGAAATTCCCCAAGTAAAACTCTATAACTGGAGAAAATATCTTTGAAATGGGAAAGTGCAAATAAATGCTAAAAGACTTTGTCACCAGAAAACCCATACAAGATTTGAACAGAGGGACCAGTAGTTAGTATAATGGCTATGTCGCTGGACTCCCATGTAGTCAACTGTGGTTCGAGTCCCAGACCTGGTGGCTCAAACTCACGCCAGGTGCATGTGTGTGTGTGCCCAAGATCCCAAGAGGAGAATGGAGGAGAAGGGATTGTGGCGTGGCCATCCCCATGGGGGGTGATTTCTCACTTTCTGTCGCTCTGCCTCTCTCTGTCTTTCTGGCAAGTGCACGTGCCCTATAGTAAAAACCTCTTCAAAAAAAGAAAAAAGAAAGATTTGAACAGAGACTTAACAACAAAGGATATATAAGTGATCATTAGCATATGGCGTGGTATTAAATATACTTGGTATTGTTTTAATTTAGGAAATGCAAACTAAACCATAGAAAGCTATCACCGTGCACCAATCAGAATGGAAACAATCGAGGCACTGTGGATATGAAGTCGGGTTCTTTTTTTCCATAAGAGAGTGAAACTGAGAGAGAGAGAGAGAGAGAGAGAAAGAGAGAGAGAGAGAATCCCAATAGGGGTCCTGATGCCATGATCTATTCTCCTTTCAGACAGCCC
The DNA here is from genome assembly GCF_000334495.1 of Tupaia belangeri chinensis. Taxonomy (NCBI): domain Eukaryota; kingdom Metazoa; phylum Chordata; class Mammalia; order Scandentia; family Tupaiidae; genus Tupaia; species Tupaia belangeri. Next base: position 2,723,121 of record NW_006159608.1, on the reverse strand, counting down.
TAGATTATTGGTATGGGTGTGCCCAATGTGTTCAGGGAGGTCTCCAGGGGCAAATCGGAACCTTCCATGTGGGTCAGCCTTGAAGAATGTTGCTTTACCACTGCAACCATCTAGCCCCAGCTTTCTTGTTGTGAGACGGTATTTATCCTCTATGCCTTTGAATTTTAATATTTTCTGTAGCTCTTAGATTTCAAATCATACTTAAAAGACTTTCTGATTCAAATTTGTGCAAGAATACTTTCATTTTTAATTAACAACCTTAGTTATTTTGAATTATTTTGTGATATATAGTGTCGTGTAAGAACTTTCATATTGGTATGGTGATCCCTGTAAATTCTAGAGATTAATTTTAGATTTTCAAATCTATTCTGTCTATCTATGTTTCAGTAACAGGCTATATTAAATATTGAAACTTCATTTGATATTATCATATCTGATGAAGCTATTTCTTCCTTATTACTTTTAATCCTCAAAGCATTTTTTTGCCATTATTGCTGGTTGCCATATAATCTTAATTTGAGCTTATTTATTTAAACATGAGGCTGATCTTTTTATTTTATTGGGATCATCTTAAAATTATACAGGAATTTGGACCAGTAGATGGAGTAATGGTTACACTGCTGGACTCCCACGTAGTCAATCGCGGTTTTAATCCCAGACCTGGTGGCTTAAATCTCATGCCAGGTTTGTGTGCATGCATGCCTAAAATTCTGAGAGGAGACTGGAAGAGAAGGGACTGAAGTGTGGTCATCCTTCCTGGGGGATGACTTCTCTTTTTCTGTTTCCCTGTCTGTCTTTATCTCTTTAGTGAGTGCACATGCCTAATAGCAAAATTCTCTCTTAAAAAATAAATACAAGAATTTAATAACATCAATAACTATAGTGAGTCTTTCTACCTAAGAATAGGGATATTTTTCCATTAAAACTTTTTGGCTGTTATAAATAAAAATGCTATAAACATTTTTGCATGTATCTTAGTGAAGGTTTTTCTTCTGGATATATACTAAGAGTGATATTACTAGGTCATCATGTTGGTGTATCTTTAACTCTCTTAAAAATTGCCAAACATACCTCTTACCATCAAATTCTTCAGATTCAATGAGTCAAAGTTGATTAAAGCAATGAAGAATTACTTTAGCTAAAGGATATGTTTTTGTCTGAAAATCAATTTATTTGCTTAGTGATTTGCTCATTTATATATTGTTCATGATTAAATCATTTAAAAAACAAATGCATAGAAATCATTGTCTGTTTCTACTTTTTTTTTTTGAGAGGTTTTTGCTATAGGGTGCGTGTGCTCACCAGACAGAGAGACAGAGAGACAGAAAGAAATAAATCACCCCCAGAGAGGAATGGCCAAGCTGCAATCCCTTCTCCTCCATTCTCCTCTCGAGATCTTGGGAACGCACGCACACGTGCCTGGCATGAGTTTTAAGCCACCGGGTCCAGGACACGAACCACGGTCGACTACATTGGAGTCCAGCGACATAGCCATTACACTAACTTCTGGTCCCATCTGTTTCTATTCTTGTTTGATGATGTTCACCTCTGAAGTCAAAGAAAGTTTTGTTGATGCTCCTGTATAAGCTGAAATGAATGAGAAATGGGCAAGAATGAACGTTTTAGATGTCCTGAGGACCATATCTGTACAGCAAAGGAAACAATGATTAGAATGAAGAGACAACCATTAGAGTGGGAGAAAATATTTGAAAGCTATATTTCAGCTAAATTATTGATACCCAGAATATACAGGGAACTCAAACAGCTTACCTACACAAAAACAAATAACAATTGCTAGGGCATGGAATCAACCCAAATGAGCAGATTGAAAAAAAATGTGACATGTGTACTATATGGAATGCTACTCAGCCATAAAAAAACACAGTGAGACCTTGACATTTAATACAAAGTGGATAAATATGGAAGACTTAATGCTAAGCAAAGTAAGCCAGACTATGAAAGACAGATATTGTACGTCCACACTCATATTGAATATATACTGAATGCCTGTGCTCTATGGCAGAAACTGAAAGATTGGAAGGTATAGTAGCAGGGAAGGTAGGGGTAATACAGGGTAAGTAATAGGAGGGGGAGAGGGGAGAATACGTTTAATGGACACAAAAATGAAAAGTTATTTGCTGATAATAATGTCTTTGTCTTGACTGATGTGTACTGTATTCATGCTGGAAAAAGTCATGTTGTACACTGCAAAGACATATTGTAATTGAATGTAAATAAGAATAATATATAAAAATAAAAGAAATAAACCATCAGAGGAATATTTGTTATTTCTTTGTGGCTACTTTATATATTTTTGTTGCCTATTTTGTATTTTCCAAAATTATGAAACAACTTTGTTTTATGTAGAAAACTATATTGTTTTGAGCCAGCAAGTGATGTGATGATTAATTTTCTGTACCCACATGGCCAACTGTATAGTTTGAGTTCTAGATCTAGCTTGAAAACACTGGGGGCACTGGTACATGTGAATATGTGCCCAGAATCCTGAGAGGAAAATGAATGAAAAAGGATTAAAATGTGGCCATCCCCCCTAGGGGTTGATTTCTCACGTTCTCTCTCTGTCTCTTTCTGTCTCTCTCTGGCAAAAGCATGTGTCTTATGGCAAAAATTAAAAAAAAAACTATATTGTTTTATAGAAACAGATAAATGTAGGGTTTTTAATGTAACATGAGTTTTATAAAAAATAAAACTTTTGCATGCTGTTCATTGGATATATAAACAGTACAGAATTAAATTAAATTAAATTTTTCTTAAATTGATTCAGAAACAAAGGAGTAAGTTATGTGTATCTCTTCATTAGAAGCAGTGGCAAACTTACCTCTTAGCCTTGCTTTTTGAGTTTCTCTGAATTCTCTTTAAAAATGACAATATGAAAAAGCTCAGCATGTCTCCAAGCTAATATTTAAAAAAATTGATTTCTTGGGGCCAGCAGTTAGCATAATGGCTATGTCGCTGGATTCCCATGTAGTCGACTGAGGTTCACTCCCTGACCCGGTGGCTTAAACTCACGCCGGGCATGGGTGCGTGTGTGCCCAAGATCTCGAGAGGAGAATGGAGGAGAAGGGATTGCAGCGTGGCCATCCACCCTAGGGGGGGGTGATTTCTTGCTTTCTATCTCTCTGTCTCTCTCTGTCTGTCTGGTGAACGCATGCGCCCTATAGCAAAAACCTCTCAAAAAACAAACAAACAAACAAACAAAAAAACTCCTGATTCCTCAGTTAAATCCTAGAAGAAAACACTGACATGGATATGAGAAGCAGAGGAAAGATTATGATCATCACAGGATAAACATAGGCACCATTTCTAAGAGACCAGGGCTTCCCAGTAGACCAAAGCTGCTCAGTCATTCCTTCATTATGGATCCAGACCAAATAGGTTTCTATTACAGTCAGTCACCTGGAAGCATAGCTCTGTCCAAGTCTAGATGAAATTTTATTCTGTGGCTTTATTTTCTTGGATTTTTGTGTCAAGGCTCCTCCATCCAATGTCAAGCTCTGAATTCCCTGACTTAGAATCATCATTAAAGAACAGCAGTGATGGCTCAAAGGATTTCTGGAAACTCCTTGCACTGAATGCATTCAAGTCTTTCCTGGGCTCCTTGCTATTCATTCTTTTTCTTTTTCTTTTTTTTTTTTCTCCAAACAACATTTGTTTCTAAGGACTTTCTCCTATTCATACATCTTAGAATTTAAACTCTCAAGTATATTTACATTTAAATAGAGTGTTGAGAACTTTTGGTATAGTTGAAAAAGCTTTCAAGATTTTTAATGAATTTCTAAAAGGTTCTAGGTTGAAGCTTTGCCAAGAATAGGTCTATTACAAACTGTGAGAAATCTGAATTCAATTTAGAATTATCCAATCACTAAACCAGGACCAACTGGACTCTTCAAAAGCCCCAACTCCTTAAAAAAAAAAACCCAACTCCTTAGCCTCACATTCTAGACCATTCCTAATGGACTCTCCTCTACTTTGTCAAGCTCATCTCTTATTTTTAACAAAAGCCACAGTGACCTGTCCCTTCCTTCTGAGAACCCCCACATTTCCGTTATCTTTATCTTGTTTCTAACTTTATTCTGAACCCAGGGCATTCTCCCTCCACTCTCTCTTTTTCAAAACAGAGGAGCTAATCTCAGTATCACCTCTAATACGAAATATTTTTTGTTGCCTTAGGATGATTTAGGGTAAGGTGCATAGATTCATCTCCAGAAATGGCTTATTTGATGCTTTACAAGAATCCTCAGAATCCATGTAATTAAGTCACATTATCATAGCTTTATTTTTTGTAAAATAACGCTTATGATTTTTTATATGACTTTTGTGTAAGTAAAGTCGTGTGTGAAGTTCTTGAAACAATCAGTGCCCCTCATTAGCTGTGCAAATTAAGATAGTTACTTACCCACTCTCTGGCCCAGAATTTTCATTTTAGGTCACAGGTTTAAATAACACATTCCTGAAAGGGTTGTGGTACACATTAAATGGTAAGGATTGAAAATCTTAGACTATGGAATTACCTTTGAATTTAGAACTACCTTATGATACAGTAATCCCACTACATACTGTATACATATATTGAAAAATCATATCATATTCTATGAAACATATAAACATTATACATAAAATAAAATTTGTAATAAAAAGTCCTAGAATAATACCTGGCAAGTTGTAACAGTTAAAAAAAAAAAAGTGAGGGTCACCCCATAGCTTAGTTGTTAAGGGAGTTGGATACATGGCTGATATCAGTTAGTCTCATCCTCAGTGTCTCAAAAAATCCGACAGGCACAAGTACACATGTGTCCAAAATCATAACAAGATGAAACAATGGAGGAGAAAAGCTTGCACGATTGCACTATGGCTGTGCCCATTGTGGGCTTGCTTTCTACCCCCTACTCCCACCCCTTGTCTCGCTCTCTCCGGTGAAAGCAAAAGAAAAGTGAAGTATCCTTTTTTTTTTCTTTTCTTTCATTATTATTATTTTTAAATTTCATTTTCTTTTATACATTCAATCACATTATTTAGCTTACAAAGTGAATACTTCAATATGTGGACATTTCTCCCTAGTCCAGCTGATAAAACTATAAAATTATCTTCAACAGATCATACATTTCTTTGTCACATTAATTGAATGATTCTTAAGAACAAATGTTCACTGTTTCTCAGTTATTGTTTGCATTAGTTTGTATGAAGTTAAGCCACATACACCTGTGCAAGTGCCATGCCATCCTCAAACAGTGTCTACTACTCCATGAACAGAACCACGTTCTCTAAGACTGAACACTATGCATAGTACATAATAAGATTTTAGATGCTACACCGTCAGTATAACCAAAGTACATTTGGAGAAAAAGTAAGCTCTGCCCTATAGTTAATAGCCACATACTTGCTTTTACATCAACAAATAAAACCACTAAAGAATGTGACTGGTGCCAGCCAGTGGCATGGAGAGTAGGGCATCTGGATCCAACATGACTGAAGACACAGTTCGAGGCCTGGATCCTGCGACCTGAAAAACATGCCAGTCTCATGTGCGTACATGCCCTCAATTCAGAACTGAAGGAGAAATGGAGAAAAAAGGATTCTGGTGTGACCATTGTTCATAGGAAGTGCTTTGTACTTTCCCCTTCTCTCTGAGGAGTGCATGCACTTCTGGAAAAGCTTAAAATAAATGGGAATGACAAAGCAAGTTTGGCTTTCAAATAAAAATCATTATCAGTTATTTCTCACTCAACCACTTCTTTTGAGAAATGGAAATGAGCAACAACATTCCTCCAAAATGACACACTTGTCCCTTTAACTTCTGGCTGCTTTGTATTTCTGTAGAAAGTAGATCACACCGGGGCGCGTGTTATAGACAGATGACATTTCTTTTTCTAATTTAGATGAAAGAGCTGTGCACTCCTTGTATTTGCTGGAGCATACTGGGCTGTTCTAAACTCAGACTTTTGATCTCGTGTTCAGACCGCCAGGACGCTATATTTCAGATTGATGGAGAACATTGCCAGCATCATATTTCACTATTTTTTGTTCTATGTGCCAAACTGTCACTAAGTCACAGATTCTAAGTGTTGAATGAAGTTAAATATCTATGAATTAGAAATGAGTCCTTTTAGTTTTTATTCACTGATCTTGCCCATTGGTACATTTTCCATCATTCATCTCATCTGTCCAGTCTCCCTCTTTGACCTTCCCTTGGGTTCCCTACGTTGTAAAGGAGGCAGCATGTGGAGCCAAAGTGCTTTGAGCTCAGAGTTTAGAAAACTGGCTCTGGTCTCAAATTTGCTTTCAACTTGCTTTTGACCTTGAGAACCTGTTTTCTCACCTCTCAATAAGCAAGATGTACCAGGAGATAGTTAAATCCCTTGCAACTCTGGCTTTGGTATCTGATTTTTATGGAGAGCTTTGACACCTTCTTCTTTTATTTTGAAAATTCAATCATTTCTCAGACTTTTTCCCATTTTAACCAGCAATTTTATTACATCATTTTCTTTCCTATTTTCTATTCGGGATTGTTTGGAAGAGTAGTAAATAACCCGCGTTAAATACTCTGAAGTAACGTTCCTTTCCACTCATTCTTTATTGTCTTCTTTTCCTCTGCACCATCCTCGTTCCTATCCATTTTTATATTCCAAAGCCTCTTTGACTCTCCCACTATTTCACAACTTCAAATTTAATATATTAGCTTCTCATAAATTTATTCAACAAATATATAGCTAAAATGAACCAGACACTAGTATATTTGGAGGTTTTGAAAGGCCCAGTAATGTAATTCCCTTTCTCTGAATTTGAAACAGGTTGAGGAATAAAACAAATAAATTGAGAGATGAAGATCCAAAATCCTTATAAAGCTGCAAGAAGATGCTACTTTTAGTCTGTTTGCCAAGTGCCGGAAGCAGTGGAGTAACGTTTCTCTAAATTCTTCTAAATTCACCAACCAGCAAGATTCTTCTTTGTTCCTGGAGACAGTAAGTGTGGGAGCGGAGTGGATGGAGGGGGTGAGACAGACTGTTGCCATTACAGACCCTTTCTCAGAACAGGTGAATTGGAGGATGGCAGTATCCATTAACAGAAGGAACTGACAATTTGGCAGGGAATAAGGCAGCAATGACTAGCACTCTCGTGGGGTTTATAGTTTAGTGAAGAATGCAGAACTCAAAAAGTAATTAAAAACGAGGTAAAAAGAAAAGGATGCCCTGAGGATATAAAGCAGGGAAACTTAAATCTTCTGGGGAGTCAAGGAAACTTCTTCTAGGAAGGGATTGCATGAGCTGAGGCCTAAAGTGAAGCAGAAACAAGACACAGAGCTAGCTAGTGAGATTAGAAGTGTGTCCTGGGAAACAGGAAAAGCACAATAAAGCACATGGCACATTTGAAGAGGGAAAGTATAGCCAGAGACCACACAACGGGGTGGCGAATTGTATTATATCAAGAGGAAAAGCAGCGAAGAGCTCAACTCATGCAAATTAGAATGTATTCCATAACCCAATACCAAGAGAAGATTTTGAGCAGCAGAAAGCATTTTAAGACATCCAAGTAAAGATGTCTTTTTAATAGCTAAGCATGGACATATGAAAAGAAGACCATGTAGCATACGAAACTTCAGAATCTTGGTCAGTAATTCCTTTATCTCAAACAATAAATAAAATTTTCTACTGAGTAGTCACATGAGATTAGAGAAGCTCTATGAGACACCCTAAAGAGTGCCAACCTCCTTTGGCTGGGTAGAGGAATCTGAGAACTAAGACCTAAAACGTCAGAAGTGTTTGGGAATGTGAGAGGCCACCACTGTCTATTGAAAAGTCAAGCAAGATAAGAACCGAAAAGAAGGCCTGAAAGTTCAGGTAGGATACAAACAGAAAAGTGGAGGGAACCAGTAGTTAGCGTAATGGCTATGTCGCTGGACTCCCACATAGTCGACCGCGGTTCGTGTCCCGGACCCGGTGGCTTAAAAAACTCACGCTGGGCGCGTGTGCGTGCGTGCCCAAGATCCCGAGAGGAGAAGGGATTGTGGTGTGTTGCGGCCCCCTGGGGGGTGATTTCTCGCTTTCTGTCTCTATGTCTCTCT
>NW_006159608.1:2706108-2714862 GCF_000334495.1 Tupaia belangeri chinensis | reverse complement strand
AAAAAAAAAAAAAAAAACCAGAAAAGTGGACATTGGCTTAGTGGAATAAATAACTCTGGCTACATTAAGGGAAAAATTGGGGTAGAGTTGAGGATGTGAGAAAGCTAAGGTAGACTGGGTTAAAGAGTGTTTCTGAGATAAAATGTTCCCCTAAAATACTTCAGGGTTTATCCATAAATGGGCAATGAAAAATGAGAACGTAGAAAATAAAGGGAAAGCTGTGTCTTCTTATTCCTTGTGATAGGTAGAAAGGAACAAAGAAAACTGGTCCAGATTAAAGTGGATTCGTGAATTAATAATGCACATTTTAAATACTTTTAGTTTGATGGTTTTTACTTCTTTCCAATTTAGGGGAAAGTGATATCCACTAACCCTGAAGAGAGTAGTGGAGTAATCTGACTTGATAAAGACTGGAAACGTAGACTGATCAGAAATAAATGTCAAGATCATTTAAATTCTAGCTGACATTAGGGTCAGTGCATTAACAGAGGCACGATTCACCTGGCTAGGGTATTCAGTAGGTTATACTACAAAGGTGAAGCACTGCCATTCATCCACTTCTAGAATTTTCTAAAGGAGTGATGAGATGATAACAAGGCACAGGAACGTAGTGATGGAGTTTAGTACAGACATGGATATGAAGAGACAGGCCCTAAAAGAGAAGCTGGAGAGAGAGCATCATAGATGCTGTAGGTTCTCGTGTGTTTGAGGAAATGAAATATGCTGATGAGGTAAAAATGTAAATGTAGATTAGCAGGCACCATGGAAGGTTAGCGGATGACGGGCAGAGCGCGTGGGGTCTGTGTGAGCAAGCTCAGAGGCAGAGTTCCCAAGTATGGCATGCTGCAGGATGGAGGTGGGACAGAAGCAAGGTTGGTCAGGGATGCATGAAAGGACGTTCGTGCAGATTTTCTTCTATATGCTTCTACGTCATGGCAGAGTATGAGTTAGAGAAAATACAGCAAGTCCTTTGCAAAGTCTTCAGTGAATAGGGAATAGCCTTCCCTTAGGTCCTTTCTGTCTGTCTAGCTTCAGTCAATTTCCTGTCTCTACTGGAGACAGCACTGCTCTGAGTGCAAAGTCGCCCGTCTCATCCGATATGCATCAGGAAGTGGGAAATAGCGTGGGTCATTGCCACTAGGATGGCGGTACAGATCTGATATCCCTTGTCCCGGTATTCTGTTCTCTTATCTTAGTGGTAGAAACTTCCAGGGAGGTTATCAAGAGGGTGAATTAAGGTGACTACAGCTGATGGCAACTACATGAGAGGAGGCAGGTGAGACATGAGAGGCCAGGCAGAAATTCTATGAATTCTGTCACGGTCCTGTGAAGTACAAATGTGATGCAGATGGTGAGATTAACCTTGTATTCTCCCTTTAGATAGAGAATGCTAGCTACTGAAAATGGGCAAAGGAAACCCAGTGAAGACCCACGTACATCGGTTGGCTTATGTGAATAGCTAATTAATAATTTAGTTTTGGGGTTGTGTGCTGAGGGCCATAGGTGCAATTATGTTAATAAATGTATAAATAAATTAATTAAATACAGTAGAGCAAAGACATAGATAGTCAGGTGATGGGAGTGTATTATGAACTGAAAATTATGATAATTTAAACCTGTGGACCTGATGTCTGAAAATGTAAACAGCAAGGACAGTGTTCTTCACCTGCAAGGCTGCGAAGAAAGGCCCACGCCTTGTGTAGTGTACAGACTCCACCAGGCTAAAGAGAACGAGGCATCCACATCACAGCAACCGCAGAAATGTAGAGGGAGCCACAGCTACGGTGAGTAGTCGGCGTGTTCATCTAAATCACAGAGCTCACGCACTCTGATACAGCTCCGGTATCCAGCAAGTATACCACCAGATGTTTGAGAGTGTGTGCGTGTAGACACATACACACATGTATGCATTGCTAGATTTCAGCAGATTAGAAACAATCTAAGTGACTATGGATGTTAAAACCATTCAGCGTCATTCAAGGTAGGTATCAAAGTTACAGAGACTATTTATGTAGTAATAGTGAACTTGAAAATGCCTTTACCATGAAAAGCATGCCGCGCAAAATAGTATGTATGTTATGTCCATAAATAAAAATGATAGGAAAAGGAAATGCAGACATGACTTTATATTTGTAAAATATCTCAGGAAAATATACATTAGAAACTTGTGGGGCCGGCAGGTGGCATGGTGATTAGGGGAGCTGGACTCCCACATGGCTGATCACAGTTCGAGTCCCAGACCTGTCAGCTTGCTTTTTCACTTTCTAACTTTGTGTCTTGCTCTGATCAAATTGAAAATAACAATAATGATAAATAAAATAAAGGAAGTAATTCTTTTTTTTAAAAAAGAAGCTTGTTGGGAACCAGCAGTTAGCGTAATGGCTATGTCGCTGGACTCCCACGTAGTCGACCGCGGTTCGCCTCCCAGACCTGGTGGCTTAACACTCACGCTGGGCACGTGTGCGTGCGTGCCCAAGATCCTGAGAGGAGAATGGAGGAGAAGGGATTGTGGTGTGACCATCCCCCCCCTCTGGGGGGGGGATTCTTGCTTTCTGTCTCTATGTTTCTCTCTGTCTGTCTGGTGAGCGCACATGCCCTATAGTGAAAAACTATCCAAAAAAAAAAAAAAGAAGCTTGTTTGGGGCAGCAGGGGGCATAGTGATTAAAGCACTGGACTCCCACATGGCCTATAGCGGTTTGAGTCCTGGACCCAGCAGCTTGAAACTTACACTGGGCATGTGTGTGTGCATGCCCCAAATCCCAAGAGGGGAATGAACAGGAAGGGACTGTGACATGGTCTTCCACTCTGGGGAGTGATTTCTCAATTTCTGTCTCTCCTGTGAGCACATCTGCCCTATAGCAAAAAATCTCTTAAAAAAAAAAAAAAAGAAAGAAAGAAACTTGTTAGCGTGAATCAGATACATATGGTGCTCTCTCTTGAATACTGAAATATGAACATTATATGTGAATATAAACAAAAATATAATTCACTCAGACAGAGAATCTCCATCAAAGTCAGCTTTATATATTAACTATGCTTTCTTTAGTCCTCATCTTTCCTCCCTTCATTTTCTCCTCACTTTCTTTTTTCTTTTTCTTCTTCCTTCTGCCTTTCTATATCCTGACATCCCTTCTCCCACAACCCTGCCTCCATCTCCTTTCATTTATCTTTTCTTTGTGACTCGTGGGTTTGAGGCATTGTCAGGGACTTAGGCCATGGCCCCGCCAGGCTGATTTTATGCCTGTAAGCTCCTACCAGAAGCCGTGTGTGCACTATTTTCCAGGCCACTGCTGATTTCTTGACTTTTTCTCTTCTTTGAATCATTTAATGAATGCTACCTATGGAGCTGGCTTAGTCCCAAAATTGTATTACATTTTGATTCTTACTTTTCCCTTATGCCTAGATTTTTCTCTATCACTTTTGGTACTTTACAACGCTATCTTTACAGTCTTCTCCCTTTTAATACACAGTCATCCTATCTTAGTATTGTCCAGTCTTAACATTTTACATATTTTACATATTTCTATCTCATCTCAAACTAAGATGGCCCATGTTCACTTTATGCTTTTATCTTCAAGGTAAACAGGGAGCCATCCCCCATGGGGGGTGATTTCTTGCTTTCTGTCTCTATGTCTCTCTCTGTCTGTCTGGTGAGCGCACATGCCCTATAGTGAAAAAACCTCTCCAAAAATAAATAAATAAATAAATAAATAACACCTCTTCATCCACAGGCAGTTCAATGGAAATCATGAAAATATCTGATAAACAATTTAGAAAATTCATAATAGTGAAGCTAACAGAGATGGAAGAGAAGAGAGACAATGAATTGCAGAAAAGAAAGGAGAAAGAAGCTGACGAGTTCCAGGAGGTGAGGAAATTCTTGCAAGATCTAAAAGAGGAATTACACACTTTAAAAAAGAATCAAACAGAACTGTTAGAGATAAGGCTATAATACAGGAAGGCAAAAATCTCTCTTGAAACTATTAAAAGCAGACGAGATCATATAGAAAATAGAATCTCAGACATAAAAGAGAAAATTGCTGGCCTAGAAAAATCCACCAAAAAGACTGAGAAAATTTCTCCAAAAAATGAGAATAATCTATGAGAAGTACTAGATACCATTAAAGTCCAAACATCTGGATAGCTGGCATTCCAGAAGGCGAAGAGACTCATAATGGCATTGATAATCTATTCCAAGAAATGGTGCAAGAAAACTTTCAAGACCTAGAGAAACACTCAAAGATTCGGTCTGGGATACAAAAGACCCCAAGTAGAATCAACCCAAGAAGATCTTCTCCAAGACACATTATAGCCAGGTTGACCAAAACCACAGACAAAGACAAGATACTAAGACTGGCAAGAGAAAAACATCAAGTTACCTACAAAGGATATCCCATCAGGCTAACAGCAGACCTCTCATTGGAAACAATGCGAGCAAGGAAAGAATGGGAAAATATATTTAATGTGCTAAGAGAAAAGCAATTTCAGCCAAGAATACTATAACCAACAAGATCATCTCTCATGTGGGAATAAAAGACAAGAACATTCTCAGATAAACAAAACCTGAAAGAATTTACCAGCACCACACCAGACCTCTAAGAAGTTCTCAAGGAAGTGCTATCAGGAAAATTAAATACAGACATACAGAAATAAGAGTTCAAAAATTAAGGAAATGGCCAACTTAGTCATAGGGACAAGTCTGGAGTTGAATATTATATTCTAGAATTTAATTGGGAAAATCGAACCACAACAAAAGATAAAGTACATGAGACTGAATTGGTGAAGTATAATTTTATGACTTTTGACTAAAACATTGCTGGTTTTCTTGTAGACATTGTTATCGGGTTGTAAGGATTTGTGTCCTGTCTTGAGAAATGGATTGGTTCATGTACCTACCATTTGAACAAAATCCTAACCTGTTTTCTGGCTTTAAGTTTTAAGCAAATTTCCATAGCATGTCTTTGATTTAAGTTAAAACTGGTTTTCTTAATAGTACCAACTGAACTTGCTATTGAAAGTAGTTAGATTATTTAAGAAATTGTGTGATTAATACAATGTGTGTGGGGGGGAAGGAATGGAAGACAACTATAGACACCAGAGATAGTGTGAGAAGATGGTGGGAAAGGACAGAGGGTCAGAAATATGGGTAAAAATAATACTACAAACTAGAAATGGGAAATTTTTGATAATAACATACATGATTAAGCCACTATACATTATATTCTTGATGGGAAATCACATTTTGTATGCTGTGATGATGCTTAGGGAATGAATGTAAGTTAAGTTAAAAAAAAAGGTTCAGAAGAAAAACTAACACTGTTTTTCTTGAAATTAAAGAAAAATGTATTAAAATACCTATTTGATGCCTGCAGTAAGATATATAGCTCCAGATAGATGCTACTTTATCGGATGTTCATTCTACTCACTGAGGCTTATGCCTAAAGTTGGACTTTTGTTCATAGAAATGTATATATCAACTGTGCTTGCTATGAAAATATTTAGATTAATTAAGATATTTAGTGACTCAATAAAATGTGGGTGAAAAAAAGTATAGAAAGCAAACATAGATACCAGAGACAGTGTGGAAGGAGAGTGGGAGATGGCAGAGGGTAAGCGATAGGGAATCAAGGATGAGGAAAAAAGGCAAAACATATAGGAAACAAGAAATGGAAAATTGTTAGTTGATGATAATATGTATGTTGATGTGTTTGATTGAGCCAATATACAATGTACTCTGGATGGAAAATCTCATTTTGTATGTTGTAAGGATGTATAGTGAATGAATGAAATTTAAATAATTTTAAAAAATTTAAAAAAGCTTCACAGAGAAGATCACCTTTCTATTTTGTATTTAAGGATGAAATAATGTTTCAAGGATGAAAGAAAGAAATCTCAGGTAGAGAGTCTAGTGTGTACAGAAGCATAAAGGCTCATAACCATGTTTGGGGGACATATTAAATTATTCAGGATGGATGAATCAGAGTTGGTGACTGGAAGATAAGGATAAACATGTAGGAAGTTAGAACTAGTAGTGGTAAAAATTCTGCATTATACCTTGAGTGAGATGAGGAGACATTTAGTTGAGGACAATGATAAGAAGTCAATACATAAAGGAATATTCAATGCAAGGTTGTAATTATTCTCTTAAAGTGAAACTAGTTCGGTTCCTATTAAGATCTTCAATTTCTACCTTTTTTTTTTTTTTTGAGAAGTTTTTGCTATAGGGAACTGCGCTTGCCAGACAGAGAGAGACAGAGAGACAGAAAGCGAAAAATCCCCCCCCCCACCCAGGGGGGGATGGTCACGCCACAATCCCTTCTCCTCCATTCGCCTCTCGGGATCTTGGACATGCACGCACACGCGCCCGGCGTGAGTTTTAAGCCAACGGGTCTAGGACGTGAACTGCAGTCGACTACATGGGAGTCCAGTGACATAGCCATTACGCTAACTGCTAGTCCCACAATTTTTACCTTCTTACATAAAAGGAAAAAAGGCAATGTCTGGTCAGCTGTTAGTTACATGGATCCCATCATTCTTAAGTATATGAACTTGGATGAGTATGTTCCTTTAGATTTCTAAGAGCAGGGAACATCAAAAGAGCTGATGGCTGAGGCCACCAGGTGGTGTGGTGGTTAAGGCACTGGACACCCCCCCGTGGCTGATCACAGTTTGAGTCTCGGACCTGATGGCTTGCTTTCTCACTTTCCCTCTCTCTCTGGTCAAAATAAAACAAATGAATGAATAGATAATATTAAATAAATAATTAAAAAAACCCTATTTATATATAAAAAAACTGATGGCCCCAGATGTTGCCTTCTGAACACATTCATGCCATCCCATCACATTCATGCTGACACCATGACTCTTACAAGTTTCTTTCAGAAAATGATTTAAAATAGCAATGATACCAATGCAGACACCCTCCTGGACATCACAGGACTCCTCTGATAGCTGTCTCTGGCCTGAAGACTTTCCATTGGCTTGGTCAAACTTCCTCAGAATATGCTGCAGCTTTGGGATCAGCAGTTAGCGTAATGGCTATGTGTCTGGACTCCCATGTAGTCAACCGCGGTTCGCGTCCCGGACCCGGTGGCTTAAAACTTACGCCGGGAGCGTGTGTGTGCGTGCCCAAGATCCTGAGAGGAGAATGGAAGAGAAGGGATTGTGGCGTGACCATCCCCCCTGGGGGGTGATTTCTCGCTTTCTATCTCTCTGCCTCTCTCTGTCTGTCTGGCAAATGCACGCGCCTTATAGCAAAAACCTCTCAAAAAAAAAAAAAAAAAGAATATGCTACAGCTTTAAATCTTCCCATTCAACATTTTATCCTTTCATTTTCCTTTAACAAAGATCAGACTGAATTGTGGTTTGAGACTTCCCTGGCCTCCTTTGGATCTCTGTTTATCCGCATGGATATTTTCCCTGATAAACCTCTTACTCATCATTGTCATGACATTTGCTTCCTGAATGATCTTGATCAACTCATTTATCTATAAAATAAATATGTTAATAGTACTTTATAAGACTACTAGGAGTATCAAAAATAATAACATAGATATAAAGCATATTTTATGAATAAATTTCTTTTTAATACACTTGTATATAATCCCTACAACTGAAAAGTTTTTATCCCAACGTTGGAAAGTAATATTTAACCACCAGGGCCCAGCTCTGAAGTTACTTTTTGTGTATTTATACATCTAAGTCACTTTTTTCCTCTTGTAACTTCACATACACCATCCTTCTGCCAATTTAATTAGCATATTCTCATGGTTGGACTACTGATTATTTATTGTTTGCTATTTCCAGAACCTGGGTCTTTCAAGGACTTAGATTTTGTCACATCTATTTTTCATGTCTGTAGTATTTTGCATATTATCTGGCATATTTCAGAGGTTAATAATAATATATACAAAAAGATATGAGAATATATAATAAGAAAATATACATATGCTTATATATATACAAAATATATATTTTTCTTATTAAGTTAAAATATGTAAGTAAATGTATTTTCTTATCAAGTTAGTGAATAAATGGATGCTTGTGCTTACGCATCATGTTGATTGGGTAACAATACAGAAATAAAATGAGCCACACTATCACTCATGCTGGAATATCTAAACTTTCTTGGCTTGACTAGAATCTGTAACGCTTAAAACTTCCTAAATTTTTTAGTATCAACCTCCAACTCAAAGACTAAGGTTTTTGAAATCTAAGTTAAATAGCTGCCCTTGGTTTTAGTGGGAAGGCACCACTAATAAAAAATAGATGCTATTCTTCCATAAATCACTTTGTCCTTCTACAAGTTCCTTCGGACTATAACAGGCAATAATTCTAAGACAAAGTCAAGCAGAAGCTACTGAAAACTCAATACTTCTCTCCGTTTCCTATTTTTATCTTTCTCCTTCAAGAAGGAATTTAATGGAGAAAGTCTTGAGAAGATAAGGCCGACACTGTGTTGTCCTTAACGTTTGTCCAAATCTTGCATTTCACATTTGTGTCCGGCTGATCCTATTTTCAGTCTGTGTATTTACAGACATAGTTATACTTTCTTATGTAAGTGTTAGTAAATTAATAATGATAATAACAAATACTTTAAGCTTTTATTTAATCATTGTAAAAGATATTTACTGAGCACTTAATATATACCAAACACTGTTCTAAACGCTGAGAAGTATCAATAAACGAAAATGATAAAAATGAAATGGAAGAAGAACACACCAAAAAAACCCCTATCTTCATAGATTTTATAT
>NW_006159608.1:2679557-2706097 GCF_000334495.1 Tupaia belangeri chinensis | reverse complement strand
AAAGACAGATGATAAATGCACAGGGTGTCATATAGGAAGAGTAGAAGAATTATCAAGCAGAAAGTAAATGTAAATTGGGCTGGCAGGTGGCATGGTGGTAAGGGTGCTGAACTCCCACATGGCTGACCGCAGTTCAAGTACTGGACCTGGTGGCTTGCTTTCTCACACCCCACCTCCACACTCTGTCCCTCTCTGGTCAAATTAAAATAAGTAAGTAAATAAATAAATAAATAAAATTAAATAAAATAATTCTTTAAAAAAAGAGAAAGTAAGAAGGTAAATATAAATGTTTGAGGGCCTGGGAAATATAATGATTTTAAAAAGCTGAGCAGAGAAAGCCTCATTGGCAAGATATTTGGACAAATTTCTGAAATAGTTGAAAAAGTGAACCAGAAGATATCATGGAGTGGTACACGGGACAGAAAAGAAAACATTCTGTTTGTGAGATGGGAACATGTCTGTAATATTCTACACATAAAGAAGTCAGAGTAGTTGGAGAAGAAATGTCTGAAAAAGAAAGTAGAAGCAGCTGAGGTCAAACAGGATGGTCATCATAAGAATTCTGGACCATACCTCGAGTGAGGTGAGGAGATACTTAGAGGTCGTTAATATATTTTCCCAAGTTTCCGTGTACAGTCATTGAATCAGATAACTTTACGTGACATTATGCCTTTAGTAGGAGTGACAAGTGGGCATAGGACCTGAAGGCTGGAATGGAAACCGGTTGACTCTCTTGCTATCACTGCCACTGATCCACTTGGAGAACTTGAGCTTCCTACGTCTGCAACTGTGTGCCCTGAAATGTCACAGGCCTTGGTGCTCAAGGGGGAAACATTTTCACACAGGATTTTAATAAGGGCTATATATGGAGCTATAACTGTGTCTAGGCCCTTCAGATTCTTGGTACCAAGAGACCAGCAGGAAAGAATAGTCTGTCCTAACAGAGACAATTTACCACAATCTTCAAGAAGATGTAAGCATGTGTGCATGCATGCCCAAGATCCTGAGAGGAGAATGGAGGAGAAGGGATTGTGGCATGGCCATCCCTCCTGGGGGTGTGATTTCTCGCTTTCTGTCTCTCTGTCTGTCTCTGCCTTTCTGGTGAGTGCACGTGTCCTATAGCAAAAACCTCTCCAAAAAAAAAAAAAAAGGAAGACATAGGACTACTTTTACACAATGGAGCTAAGTTGTATGTGTTTGACATTCCCTCTCCATCATGCTTGTGGTAATGTATACATATAGACACTATGACCTGGAAAAAAAAAACATGGTAAGAGCACACGGGGTTCATATTTCCCAGAGGAGGGGCTGTGTCTTGTCAAAGGGAAGCCTTCAAAGCTAGCACATGTGGTAGCTGACGGCAAAGGTGAAATCAATTATACTGTGGAGGCTGGGGATGATGAGTATCAGTTCCACGACTGATGCTAACTGCTATGGCAAAGGTCGTAGTTGTAGCTTATCTCCATCATTGGACAGTCAGAGCAGTCGTGATGCATTTTTGCATAGCAAGCCAGAAAAACATGCCATGACTTTTCTGATTACCCAATATGTTCCTTCTTTTTTTCCTTCATGATTTTAAAGAGATTTTTGTCGCATCTACTTGCCAGAGAGACAGAAAATGAGAAAACAGCCCCCACGGGGATGGCCACACCACAATCCCTTTTCTTTCATTATCCTTTTGGGATCTTGGGCACGCATGAGTTTTAAGCCACCAGGTCTGGGACTCAAACTGCGGTCAACTCCCCAGGAGTCCAGCAATGTAATCATTACTCCATCTGCTGGTTACTTCTCAGGAATCTAGGGATAGCCACTTTTGAAATGAATATGAAAAGGTGAATGCAAGTAACATAAAGGATAGATTTTGAAGACACAATGATGCACCATCCAGAGCTTCCTTCAAGGAAAGACTTACTTCCTGAACTTCTGGAAGTACTCTAAGTAAAAGGGAATTCCAAAATAAAAACATATTTGGCCTCTGCATATGACAGACTTTGTGGGATGCTTAAAAGAGATGAAGAAAAAATGTGCATTAGATAAAGCAAAGAATGGAAAATTGCATGTCCTTCATCTTTATTATTAAAAACATCTTTTCATTTGCACCAGCAGGCAGCATGGTGGCTAATGTGCAGGATCCCACCTGGCCAATTCCATGGTTCAAGTCCTGGACCTGGCAGCTTGAAACTCATGCTGGGAGTGTGTGCACGTGTGCCCAAAATCCCAAGAGGAGAATGGATGAGAGAAGATTGTGATTTGACCACCCCCCATGGGTGATTTCTCACTTTCTGTTTCTACATCTCTCCAGTGAGCACATGCACTCTACAGAAAAATCTCTCTTAAAAAACAAAAATGACAACAACAAAAACAAAAAAAAACAACCAAACTTTCAATCATGCCACTACTAGAATTTTTCCAGTGGCTTGCTTCACCTTATGTATTCTCAATCTCACACTATTTTCGGTTTCATCTCTCTTTTGGTCTCCTGTTTAATCCCAAGAGGAGAATAGAAGAGCGGAGACTGCAGTAAGGCCATCCCCTGTGGATGTTCTCACTTTCCCTCTCACTGTCTTTCTTGGGTGAGTGTACATGCCCTATGGCAAAAACCCAAAACCAACCAAACAAAAAAAACACATCTAAATAAATAAATAAATAATCATCCTCTTAAGCACCTAGATCAATACTTGATTTATAGCAGATCATTTAGTTGTTGGATAGAATTTCTGAAAACTAATATTGGCTAAGCTACACAAGATACCAATTATCGATTTATTGCCTCTTAAGTCTTAATCTACCCTTCTTTATCTATGAGAACGGAGATGGATTGAATTCTGTGAGAAAGAAATACTCACAGAATCCAATCCATCACATAGGTCACACATCAGTCACTATCAGCAAATATGTCACATATTGTCACACATGTGTGTATATGCAGGCAAAATGAACATAAATAGTTTTTTGAATTTGCTCTTATCTATAAGATTTGTCTTAGAATATATTTCATGTTAATGTGAAATATGAACCTCTATGAGAACAGTGGAATATAGTTTCCAAACCTTATTTAACCATGTTCTCTTTGTTTTTGGAGAACATTTCACTGAACATGTCGTTCTCAGACACATGCTGAAGAACTGCCTTTAGAATTATCTAGCTCAGTGATTTGCAATGTGTAGTTTGTGGATCAGTATCAGCACTACCTAAGAACTAGGTAGAAATACAAACTTTAGGCCAATTCCAGCCTATTAAATTAGAAATGCTGACTGTGGGGACTAATAATCTGTAGTTTAAAAACCCTCTATAATCTGTAGTTTAACAATCGTCTAGGTAGTTCTGATACATGTAAGAGTTTCATAAGCATTAATCTAGATATTTTTTAGAGAGATTTTTGCTATAGGGCACGTGCACTTGCCAGAGAGACAGAGAGAGATAGAGAGACAGAAAGCAAGAAATCATCCCCAGGAGGAATGGTCACATCACAATCCCTTCTCCCCCCTTCTCTTGGGATCTTGGGCACACACGCACATGTCCCCAGAGTGAATTTTAAGCTGCCAGGTCTGGGACTTGAATCGAGGTTGACTATGAGAAAGTCTTGCAAAGTAACCATTACACCATCTGCTGGTCCCCAACATTGATCTAGTTTAGTGCTATCTTAGAATCTTAGAATCTTTCAGCCTACCAGATTCACGAGGCTTGCAAGTAACAGTGCCAATGTTCTGTGTTCAAATGAACTGCTTCCTAGTTCTTTTTTCCATGTCTCGCTTTTTTCCATATCTCATTGATACTTTCCTTATAGTTCCTGTTATTTCTTAAGTGTCCACCGGGAAAGCAAAAGACATAAAGACTCTGAGTAAATGGAAGATAATCTGCCCATAGATATTAAAAAGGGCAAGCAAGCTCTGTAAATATGCAACAGCATCTCAAATGTGATAATTAGCTTGAACAAAGGGAAATGACCATTGAGTTGGGTGAGGATTAGAGGAATCAAGCATGGGGTGAAGTTTAAGTAGAAATAGATGGTCTCCAGGGCTATTCGTTCATGAGTTTTGTAAGTTAATCATCTTATAATATGCTGTTTGCTATTTTATCAATACAAATTCTCTTGTGGGAAGAGAAACATATTTTGAATTGAGATTAAAATCCTTCTGGGCTCTGCCTCCTCCCTCCTCTCGACAAAAATTTGTGCTTGGCCAGATGCTTCTCCTTTGATTTTCCATTTAGGTGGCATTTTCAAATATAGAAAACAATTTTGTAAACTCCCTGCCGTTTCTGTTTTGCTCGGGCTCCCCAGAAGCCCAAATAATTTATGGAAAAACAGCACCTGTGTTTTTACCAGGAATGGCTTTCACAACATTGATGAATTTCAAATGAAGGGCATCTACCTCATTCTAGTTAAATGGGAAGCAAGTTCTCTCTTCATCTCCAGAATTTGATGGCAAAATGTCATTGAAAACTCTTTTCTTGTACCATAAAAACATTAAGCTGGATGCAAACGCTTCATATCCCTGTCAGAGAAAGAAAGAGAGTAGGATCAAATATTTGCATCAAAGAAAGAAATTCTAGGATTGATGTTTTCTGAGGATTTCTCCAAATGGATTGATTCATTATTTCATTTTTTTCATATGAAAAATCATGACAGAGTCATTCGTTCATTAAACAAGTAATAATTCATTCGATATCTACTATATCAGAAATTATACTAAACCATGGATATATTTTGTTGGAAACACAGTGGACTTTTAGCTTATCAAAGAAAACAGAACACATGAATTTATCTCTGCTTTCATCTACCATTGGGATCAGCAAACTGTTATCTGTGCATTGCCTGTATTTTTTTATAAATAAAGTTTTATTAAAACACAGACACAATTTTTCATATTGTTTATTGTGTGCTATTTAAGTTTTAGCTTGATTTTTTTTTCTCTGAGTTTCATTTTGGATAGTTTATATTGCCATATGTTCATTTTCATTAATCTTTTCTTTTGCAGTGCTTATTCTGCTATTAGTCCCATTTATTGAATTGTTTTGTTTTCACATAGTATGACTTAAAAATATCATTCATATTTCTACATAAGCTTCTCAACAAGCACAGAAGGATGCTAAATAAGTTGCTATATCATAGTAACATAGCTATTAGAACATTTCTTGTAGTTATTATAGTAGCCAATTTGGTATCTGCTGCATAGTTTAACACCTGTGTCATTTCTGGGTAAATTCAGATTGATTAGTCTTTTTTCTCTCATAATGGATTTTTGCATGGCTAATAATTTTTAGTTGGATGCCAGGTATTGTAAATTTTATCTTCTTGCATGATGGATATTTCTGTATTTCCATAAATATTTTAGGGCTTTGCTCTGGAATGTGGTTAAATCACCTGAGGTCAGGGAAAAGTACTATTTGAGAGCACTAGGTTTAGAGGAAATTGTATCAGGTCCTCACTGCTCAGAGCCAGGACTAGTGTCTGTTCCCACTCTCCAGACTGGAAAATACCATGGTTCATGGGACATTAGGCAGCAGCTCAGAGCGTAGGGCTCATGTTTCCCATGGCCACCGCGAGGCTCTTAGGGACTTTACTCATTGTGCTGTGAATCATGAGGTTCTCCACTGTGAACGATGAGAACACACTGTGCTCGGGTCAGAAGGGGACACTGTTACTTCCAGTCCTTCCAGGTAGTTCTTTCCCTGGCCTTGGGTACTTTGCTCACACATTTACTTTTTAGTACTCAGCCGAACATGTGTGGTGCAACTTCTGCAGGTTTCTGGAGAGTCTGCACCTCTCATCTCCCCTGTAAGTCTGTCTTACAAACTCTAGCCATTTTAATTTCCCTGGAGTGCCTCATACTCAAAAAGTCCACTGTAGCTCTCTGCCTCGTGCTCGTCACCAGTGCTGTGGCCTGGAAAGACAGCAAGCTGGGGCCACTGTAGACTCCCTCGTTTGTTTTGCATCTTGCAGGGCTCTTTATCCTTGCTTCATGCCTATGCCTTTAAAACCATTGTTTCGTGCATTCTGTCTGTTTTCAGGGAGGGAGGTAGGTTCAGTCCCTGGTACTCCCACACAGATGGAAACGAGCATGGAAATCTTAAAATGACTTGGTTATATTGAAAAGTGCTTGGATACCATGCAGGAGAAATGGAACATTCTTCAGTACAGGATTTCCACTGGTATTCCAAATGTTTGCAGTCACTTCTGGCCAAAGCAAATTTACCTGTTTATCCCTGCAAGCCATACTAATATCATTATATCCTGTGCACTCTGGACAGAAAACGTTAGGGAAGACTTTTTATTTTTAGAGACTGTGGTTCCAACAAAGGCCTTTTAGACAAGTGACAAGCACACCTCTGGTTGCAGAATGAGCATTATGTAGTGAGGTAGAAAGAAGCCCAGGGCAGGGGCTGGGGAGGCAATGGAGTTAAAAAAGGCTTAAAAGATGCCCAAGAGATAATTTACGTACTACTGGACAGAATATCAGAAAAGTAAAAACCTTGGAAGTTTTTTATTTTTTAATTCTCTTGAAAAAGAGTTCAAGCTACACAATGTTTTGTTTTCGAAGTATATAGACACCATACTCAAATGCATAGCTGACTTTATTTTATACATGGAGGAAAAGAGTCAAATGTGATTCATCAGGCTAGATGAAAGCCATGGATGATTATTCCTGAGGAACTCTCCCCTCTGCTAGGCCTTGGAGAACTAGATTTCTGTCTTTTTAAAGTCCAAAGCAGTTGTGCAAAGATCTGGCCAATTCGTTATCTCCTCTAATAGCTTCTAATTAAACAGCTTTAGTAAAGCTCTAGAATTTAAAACAAATCACCAGTGCACAGTGACACCCGTTGAGTGTGCTCGCATGCTGTGCACAGATTACAGAAATGATGCACCTGCTACACAGCGCGCTGTCCTACCTCAGGTGTAAGCACTGGAACCTCCTTTTTGGGCAGTGCTCCTCACAGGTGTTACTGTTACTGTAAAGTTTTCCTTCATAGTTTGACCACAGTGTCAGGGCTTAGCCCCTGTAATCTAGTTCATGAGTGCCAAACCTGGAGTCTTCCTCTGTTTATCTTTCTCTCTCTCTCTCTCTCTGTCTTTTTTTCTATTTCTCTTCCCTCTACAGTAGGCTACTTTCAACAGCCCTGCCTCATCAGGATGTCCTGTGTCTCACAGCAGAAGCTGTTAAGTAGGCCCGATTCGTGAGGAAGAGAGCTGCATTTCCTACTGAAGGAAAATGAAAACAAATCTAATAATTCCATGCCTTATTTATCTGCTATAAAATTCTTGCCATCAGAGCTAGCAGATGGTGTAGTGATTATGTTGCTGGACTCCCATGTAGTTGACCATGGTTCAAGTCCCAGACCTAGTGACTTAAACTCACGCCGGGTGCGTGTGCGTGCATGTGTGCCCAAGATCCCAGAAGGAGAATGGAGAAGAAGGGATTGCAGCATGGCCATCCCCCTAGGGAATGATTTCTCACTTTCCTTCTCTCTCTGGTGAGCACATCAACCTTATGAGGAAACCCTCTAAAAAAAAAAAAAAAACAACCTTGGAATACAGACCAGGAGGACCAACAATTGTCTGTCCTCAATAAAACCAGTAATTCATTATGATGAGGTGATAGGATAGCTTAGAACAGGGGTCCCCATACCCCAGCTACAGACTGGCGCCGGTTGGCTGTGGTCCATTGCCCATTCAGTGTAGCAAGCAGCAGAGGAGTGGGCAGGGGGTGAGCTAGCAAGACTTCATCTGTGTTTGTAGCCTTTCCCCATCTCTCGTGTTGCTGTCTGAGCTCTGCCTTCTGTTGAATCAGTGGCTGTATTTGATTGTAATTAGAATGCAAATGCCATTACTGTGTGATTGTTTCATTGTATATTGCCACATGGTGGTGGTAGTAGAAATGGGATACACAACATTCATGGTGGACTCAGGTCATCCCAGGATCAACCCTCTACTCCACCCCTGTCCATGGAGGCTGATCCTTGGTGCCAGAAAGTTTGGGGACAATGTCTTTGAAGACACAAGGGCAATGGAAACAGGCTTGGTGGTAGCTCCAGAGAAGGCATTTTCAGGTGGCAACCAAAAGAAGGCCATCCTATGCTCTTTAAGAACATTTTCTGCTTCCAAAGAAAGAGAGGAAAACCAAATACTAATGGATAAGTTTTCTTCTTCTTTTTCTTCCTTTTTTTTCCCCCTGGACAAAATTCAGAGGAAAAAGAAGCAGATATTCTTGGCCCACAGCAGACAAAATGCAGCATGAATACTGTTGTAATCCTGAGGTGACTCAAAATAACATTCACTGAGCACTCAGTGTTGTGTTCAGTGCCTCGTGCTTGTGAACATGGTATGTATGTCCATACCGAGTGCGTTTGCATCTGCACACACATGCACAGTGCTGGACTTACACACACAGAGCAGACTGACGACTATTGTAAATATACAGAGGGTCTTCAAAAAGTTCTTGGTGTTGACTAGTCCAAAAGAAAAGCTACGTGTGGATTTCAAAATGCTCCGCACCAAAATAAACGTACACGTCAATTTGGATTTCAAAATGCTTCGCAACTAAATAAACGTACACGTCAATCCCACCTTTTAGCCAGCCTTTTGAAGTTTTCTCATGTGTTTACACACATGCACATGTTTACATTTGTCATGTAGCATAATAGTAATGTCATAAAAAGTATTTTAAGTCTGGCATTCTTTCCGTTTTATAGCAGAGGAGGAGAACGTTAAATAATTATATTTTTACAACAAAAATAAGTGTTATATGGGAGTTTCTGTATACAGGTTTTGCTCTATGCACTTTTAATACACTTATTTAATCCTAAAAAATAAAAATTGAGATAAACAAAAAGGAAACTATGTAGTCAATACTCTTAAAATCATTACCGATTGTAAAATGGAGAATGACGGACGCTGAGCCATACAGTAACTTCTCAGTCGCTCAGGAGCAGTACGTACAGGGCTGGGATCTGAGCGCAGCAGTCAAGCTCCAGGACGCCTGTTTGAAGCACTGCTGGGAACCAACCTGTACCATGCGTATTGGTTTCCTGATACTGCCGTAACAAGTGATCACGAGCGTGGTGGCTTAACACAGCACAAATTTATTATCTTGCAGTTCTGGAAGGAAGAAGTCTGAAGTGGGTCTCTTTGGACAAAAATCAAGACATTATCTGGGCCGAATTCCTCTCTGAAGGGGAGAATCTGCTTGGTTTTCTTTTCTATATTGAAGTCACTGCCTGCATTTTGTGGACAGTGACTCCGTTCAGTTTTCATGACCAGCAGTGGCCAGTGGAGTTTATCTCGCAATGCGTCATTCTGAGACTAACCTTACTATTCCTTTCACCCCGTGGTTGTTTGGTTCGCGCAGATACGCTAGCATACTTTCTCCATCTCAGCACGTTTCATTCAGTTCCACCTAGGCCCAGCCCCACAGTGCAGCGCTTAAACACCATGCAGAGGGAGCTGCTCCCACATGGCCAGCCACTTCTCTAACCCCTGCCCTGCTGGCTTGAAGAGCGGGCCAGGTGCATGAGCATGCATGCCCAGAGCCCTGAAGGAGTCCGGAAGGAGGGAGGGAGGGAACAGTGGCTTGGCCGGGCCCCACTGGGCTGCTTGCTCCCTCCCTTTCTCTCGCTCTCTCTTTCTCTCAGCTTGTGCATGTGTAGTCTGGCACTTAGAGAAAAGTTAAAAAAAAATTAACGTAATCACATTAGAAAAGTCTCATTTGCCATGTCGCACACTCCTTGTAAATTGGGACAAGGACACCATTAGGGGACCATTATTCTGTTACATCAAATATATGAATTCAGCAGTTGGTGAGAGAATATGCTAATTCATTATTATTTTTCAAAATGTAAAAAAAAAATAATTCAGCAATTCTACTCCTAGTGATTTATGTTATAGATATATTCACATTGCACATAAAGATACTTAACATAAAGAAGTTTACCTGTGGAAGCAAACGTGGACATCCCCTCAGGGCTTTTCTGCAGCGGATAATGTGGACATGACTGACAGCCCACCCACGCAGAGGACTCCTGAGCCCTCTCCTCTGTCCTCTCCCCCTCACGCTCTTGCATCTGGCCCCAGTGGCACACGGCCTCCTTCCCCAGTCTCACTGCAACCTTTTGCTCTTCTCTTCCTGTATGTTTTTTCAGATCTCTTCAAATATCTTCCCCCAGTCCCAAACCATACTCCTCTCGCCCTAATCAGACTTATCTTTCTCCCTAGTGCTTATTTCCATCTGGTACATTATATATTCACCTGTTTCCATGTTTATTACTCATTCATCTTAACCTTGAGGGAAGAAAGTTTGCTATGTTGATCATTTTTTTTAAAGATTTATTATTTTATTTTTAATTTGTTATAGGTCACGGGTGCTCACAGAGACAGAAGGAAAGTGAGAAAGCAAGTTGCCAGGTCTAGGACTCAAACCGCGGTCAGCCATGTGGGAGCTCAGTGCCCTAACAGTCACACAGTTCTATTTGCAATATCTGGAATAGCTTGTGCTCACTAGGAACCGAAAAGGTAAATAGTTGCAGAATCAGCGAATGAACAAATACAATCATTAAAAAGAGGAGAAAAATGTCTAAAAGGGATTGTTAAATAAACAGGAGGGTAGGCTATTAACACACATGTAATTGCGATATTTCCTAAATAAGAAGAATTTAGGAGGTTTATCTGGCATCAAACATTGGGTGAAGTGTGATAGTTAGTGGGATATCCACTTTATGTCTTATTTTCCAAAGACCGTTACTTTATTTCACGTGGGAAATAAAATTACCTAAGTTTTAGAATTTCTCAAAGTTTATCTGCAGGGGTAGTAATAAAAGCTATATTAAGAATACCACTGTGGGGGTCACATAATTTGAGAAATGCCCGGTGATATGGTGGAGCTAGACTGTACTTGCCTGAAAAATACAATGGTTTAACCTTCAGGGATTTGTAAACCTGCGATTAAATACAGCCATTAATAAAAATAAAATACTGCATACTTACAATGAAATAAACTGTAGTAGAACAAATGCCATGCGTCCTCAGAACTCACTCTTCCTAACTGTTGCCTGCCTTCCTGCTGTGTATGCTCCTGGCCTGCCTGTCTCCTCCCTGCACAGTGAGAGTGCTCGCGCTCACCTCTGGCCGGGTGGCTGGGTACGCAGTCACCAATGGCTTATCCATAGCGCGAGGTTGACCCTAGTAGGAATATCTGAGGCACGGAATCGGTGTAAATAGTACAAATCAGAGCTTGATTCAGGGCTGAGGCCGAGAGAGGTTTCAATTTATTGGACATATTTTGCACAAGGTTGTGAGGTAATAGCAGAATCCATATCATATTTAACAGTGAATGTATTGGAAAAAATTAATTTTAAAAAAGAGTTAATGGTCTGAACTGCATGTGTCAAATTATGATTGAATTGTAACCACATACAGGGCAAGTATTTGGCAAGAATACACAAGTTTTGTAAAAAGGATTAATATGTATTTTTATTAAGAGACACCACTCTCTCTTCCCCTTTGTCTTCCTTTCCTGAAGGATTCTCTTTTAAAGATACTGTGTGGAATTAAGCAAGGGAGCATTCACAGTAGGTGGCTGGTTATATGTGTGGTCCCTTTGGCCGAGAGCAGACCCCGGGCTGAGAGAAGAGCTGTCTTGGATGGGATGCCCTGGCATATCGGGTCGCAGCTTGTCTGAGAGCTAGGCACAAGCAGAGTTGGAGCCCGGGAAGACAGAAGGGCCGTCTACCTGGGAATGTGAGAAACCAGCTGGGGTAAAGACGGGGCCAGACAGAGAACAGCCATGCAGAGGGCTTGATGGAATGAGGACATGAAGGGCAATGGAAACCAGGACTCTTATCGCTGGAGATGGGAGTTACAAATATTGAAGTAAAAAAAAAGAAAAGCTCTCGTGGGATTGGCGTTAGAGGCATTTAAGCACATTAAGTAGATGGAAGTGTGTGCGTATGCACACGTACATCAGCACGCGCTGGTCCACCTCACCCGGAGAATCCAGGAACAGCATCAAGCACACTTCCCAGGCAGGTCTCAACTTACGAATAGCATGCTCTTGTGGAAGGGAATAGAACTTTGGGAAAATGGCTGATTTCAGGCCGGGGCTGGAGAGCGGAGACTGGAAGGACTGCTTCTACCAGAAGTGGTCAAGTGCTCAGGACATGAGCGGAATTTATCACGAGGACGCTAAAGACAGCAAGAAGCACTTCTGAGCCAGCCTGTGGCATGTGGTTAAGGTATCTGGATTTCACAAGGCCAACCACAAGATTTGTGTCCCAGAGTCAGCGGTCTGAAAAAACAAACACAAAAATAAACCGGGTGCATGTGTATGCATGCCCAGAATCCCAGAAAAGAAAAGAGGGATGGAGGAGAAGGGATTGTGGCAGGCCACACCCCGTAGGAGGTGCTTTCTCACTTTTTCTATCTCTCACCAGCAAGTGCACAAGCCCTCAGGCAAATTAAACACACACACACACACACACACACACACACACACACACAGCCAAAAAACAAGAAACAAAATAATCCCAGAAAACAGAATCATTTCTACTGTTCACTTCTACTGGAACATTTCAGGTCAAAATCTTTAAAGAACTAAATTATAAGCCATTAAATAAAATAAGAATGTAACATTCTGTGTTTTTACAAATATGTAAGTAAATAAACTGAAAGTATAGTGAGAGGGCCAGCAGGTGGCTTAGAGGTTAAGGTGCTGGACTCCCACAGGCTGACCATGGTTTGATCCAGCAGTTCGAAGTGCCGGGCGCATGTGTATGTGTGTGCCCAAAATCCCAAGAGGAGAATGGAGGAAGAAGGGATGGCAGCGTGGCCATCCCTCGTAGGGGATGATTTCTCACTTTCTCTCTTTGTCTCTCTAGTGGGTGCACATGCTCTATAGCAAAAAATCTCTCTCTAAAAATAAAAGTTAATGAGAAACAGCCTATTTATTTGGATTTTAAATAATTAGGGGAATAGAGCAACGCTCTAATGTGACGTCTGGATTGTACTCCCTTAATCAGGAGATTTTCAAAGTGACCATCAAAACCAATGGGAAGGAACCAGCAGTTAGCGTAATGGCTATGTCGCTGGACTTCCACGTAGTCGACCGTGGTTTGCGTCCCGGACCCGGTGGCTTAGAACTCACACCAGGCGCGTGTGCGTGCATGCCGAAGATCCCGAGAGGAGAATGGAGGAGAAGGGATTGTGGCGTGACCATGCCCCCTGGGAGGCGATTTCTCGCTTTCTGTCTCTATGTCTCTCTCCGTCTGGCAAGCACATGCGCCCTATAGCGAAAGCCTCTCCAAAAAAAAAAAAAAAAACTAATGGGGAAAACATCATGTGGATCTGGTAGAAGTATCATTTCAGTGATATTTCTGACAAAAAAAGAATAGCATGAGTATAATAAAGCCCCAAATGAGGGATATTCTACACAATAACTATTATAATCTGTAAGTGGGTCAAAGTCAAAAAAGACAGTGGAAGACTGACGACTATTCCATATATAAGGTGGAGGATGGCTGAGCTCTGGCGGTGCCAGTAGGAGGGGCTGCTACGTAGCCTACGCGGCTGCATAGGACGCACAGGTCCACTTCCCGGCCTACACCAGACAAGTCGGCACGGTGGCAGGTGCTTGCAGCCTTAACTCACTAGAAGACTGCTGCGGGAATATTCCAAATGGCACGACCCTATCAAAAATAACTATCTTCCTTTTTTTCTCCCTTCTGTGCTTTCTCTCTTTGAAATAAATAAAAAGGAAAGAAAGAAAAGAAAATCGAAATAAAACACAAAAGCAAAATGCTGTCTATAATCCTGGACTTGATTGTTTTTCTATAAAATACTTTATCAGGACTGAAAAATCTTGAATAGGGTCTGATGTGAGATGGTAGTAAAGTATCTTTTTATTATTTTAATTTTTATGTAGTTTAAAATACTTACATATTAAAACACAAATTAAAGTATTTAAAGGTACTGGACATCCTGTCACAATGGATTGGGTCAGAGGAAAATTTATTTACACAGTAATTGAAACTTTTCTCTAATTTTGATATGTAAAACCTACCATGCCATGTAAGCCAGCAAATCCACTCCAAACTACCTAGCCAAAGAAATACACTCATGTATTCATGAAAAAATTTGACAAAATCATGCAAGGTACATTACTTGTAATAGCTAAAAGACAAACGGAAAACAGCTACAAAAACAAATACCCAGCATGAGGGGAATGGATAAGCACACTCTATAGAATAGTCACACAATGGAGCACTAGTAAAGGAGAGCAGACAACCACCACGTGCAACGACATGGATGAGTCTCAACAACGTGATGAGTGAGGGAAGACGGATGCTTCCATTGATACAAAGTTCAAGAGCAGGCAAAGCTAGTCAATAACTATGGCACTCAGAATAACGCGGGGCTGGAGGTGGCACAGGGGCGAGAGACAGTGCTCTGTGATCGACCCAGAGGAAAGGTGACTGGTTTGTAAATGGAGATCTTCTGGATATACCATGTATAAATGTGCCCGAGTGCCCAGGACCAGGGCCAGCTAGTGTGGGGCACGGAAGTATTAAGACCGTCAGGAGGGTACTGTATCTCTGCCTCTCTCTCTCCCTCTTTCTCTTTCTGTCTCTCACTCATGGAATGAATAGAAAATTTAAGAAAATTTTAATTCCTTTTGTGGAGAAAATTACATAGAAAAGGATAGGCAGGAAATTTTTAGAGTGTAATGTTTCAGTGTTGACCAAGTGATGATTACGATGGTGTCAACATTTGGCAAAAAGCATTCAGATGCACAATTATAATTATACATCCTATTGCAAGTAAACTATGTCTTAACAAATTATTGTGAAGATTAATAAAAATTTCTATGACAGAAAGATTCAGTCTTCGTGATTTTTCTCATTTCAGTATCTTAGAAGTAAAACAGTCCAAAATTCCAAGTACTCTTTTGCTTTGCATTTTTCTGCATTTCCACATTGGTCCCACTATACCACTCTTCATTAAGAGAAAGAACAACTTGTTTGTAATGACACATAAGCACATACCTTCACATACATAAAACTTGCAGAAAGTCTCTGGAATTATGAAAGTTTGAGCAGAAGAGCATTTTGACCTAACGTATGCAATCCAGTATAACATAATGCCTTATGTCTAGGGAATATATTAGCAAAAATTACTTTTTATTACCAAGCTCTAGGCTTTCAAGAAATTCTTTATGACTCACTAAAATGTTAGCAAAGTATGGAATAGTTTGTTGTTGTTGCTGCATTTTCCAGAAACCACATACCTTATATTGAATGAATCCCACATACCTTATATTGAATGAATCTATAATTGTTGGGCAATTTCTTTTTCCACCTGAACAGCACTTTTGAAACTATGGCTTTCTGAGAGGTCATGA
This sequence comes from Tupaia belangeri chinensis, assembly GCF_000334495.1. Lineage (NCBI taxonomy): Eukaryota > Metazoa > Chordata > Mammalia > Scandentia > Tupaiidae > Tupaia > Tupaia belangeri. Next base: position 2,690,711 of record NW_006159608.1, on the reverse strand, counting down.
AAAGAAATTGGAAATATCACATACCTGTCGACATAACATAGAATGGTTCTTTCATTTTGCATTTTCCTTTTACCTCTGAATAAAAGAAAAAAAAAAAACACAACAATGAAACAAAACAAAACAAAACAAAAAAACCACACAACTCTTCAAAGAGAAAGATACTTCTCTTGGGCTCTCTTCCCTGAATAAAAATAATGTATTCCTTAATTTGAGGCAACATGTCTTACAAAAAAAGACTGAAGTCGGAGGTATTTGTTTTGTTATTTGTAACCATGAAAAGTCCACGGGCTCATTGTGTAGTTCAAATGTGTCTCTTCTTAATTCTACATTCTTTTTGTGTATTATAGCTTTCTAAAAGAAATATCTGAAGGAAATTGCTCCTTTTCCCCTCTTTTATCTCAAGCAATAGCATTTATTTTGAAAACTTCCATTTTTAGCACATGGTCTTTCTCAGCTCAAGCAGAACTGCATCACATCGCCACCGTCTTCATGCGTTTAATGCTGAAGGCATTGCCGAAATAATGAGCTGCTTTCATGACTTCACGCCTAACAGACCTTTCTTCTTTTCCTCATAGTTTGGAACTTAGATTTGCTTGGACCCAGTGAAATTAGTGAAGATTTAATAAAGGTCAGGGTCCAGATACAGAAACAACCCCATCATTTTAATTAGTTTCCAGGATGTCTTTATTTCAGGCAACAGCTCAGTTCCCTTTATTGCAAATACGGATTCCATAATGAATAAACTGAGACCTGTCTTCCAGGAATATCCTTGACTGACAATTCAAGGAATCTTGCTTCATCCCGTTCTTTCCAGTTCCTAGTCAAAATCACGCACAACTGACATCCTTGTATATTTCTGCTAATATCTCTTTTTCTTCTCAAAAATCGCTATACGTAAATTTCATGTGATTATTCGTATCACCTTTATACAATTCTACAATTATTTTGTGAGTGGTTGACTTTATGTAATACGTTATAATAACTTGTTTGGGGACAAGTAGAGAGTTTCTTTCTTCTTTTTTTTTTTTTCTTTTTTTAGTAGATAGTTTCTTAGAAAAGCCAGAAAATAACCTAGAAAAAGGTAAAAGAGAGAGAAAGAAAAAAATAAAACCCTAAAGCATATAAGTGAAGCATAAAGCACATAAATCTTTAGCAAGCATGGATGAGTAGAATTGGGAACTTTTTAAAAAAATTGACTATTGAAAGTATATGAATAGACTGGCCCTGCAGCACAGTGGCTAAGGGAGTCGAAGCCCACATGGATCCTGGTTCAAATCTTGGCCCTGGTGGTTTGAAAAACATGTTAGTCATAGAAATAAAGGAGAAAAGATGGAAGCATCACCATGCCCAGGAGGGGACGGGGTGCTATTTCCTTACCTCTGTCTCTTTGTCTCTCTCTGGTGAGTACAAGTACCCCCAACAATAAAAAAGTTAAAAATGCAGTAGTATATATGAACACAGATATTCAGTTGCATGGGAATGGAGTTGAATTTATAGAATAAGTTGATGTTTGTTAGAAAAATGTAATCTATCGGGACCAGCAGTTGGCGTAAAGGCTATGTCGCTGGACTCCCATGTAGTTGACTGTGGTTTGAGTCCCAGATCTGGTGGCTTAAACTCATGCCGGGCACGTGTGTGTGCGTGCCCAAGATTCCGAGAGGAGGATGGAGGAGAAGGGATTGCGTTGTGGCCATCCTCCCTGGGAAGTGATTTCTTGTTTTCTGTTTTTCTCTGTCTTTCTGGCGAGTACATGTGAAAAAATATAGCAAAAAATTCTCTCAAAAAATGTAATCTATCAATATTGACTCAAATAGAGGTGGAAAATATGAACAGCTTAAATAAAAACATTCTAACAAAAACACACTTAATCCTTGGTATTCTTAATCTATAAATAATATCTGGAGACCAATAGGAAATACACGCATTGTCTAATAGAAACATAAATAAGATTTTTAAAAAGGCAGTTCTTAGAAGGTGAAAAGTGTATAGTCAATAAAAATATAAAAGTTAGTAAACCTCTTTTTTTTTTCTTTTTTTGAGAGGTTTTTGCTATACAGTGCGTGAGCTCACCAGATAGACAGAGAGAGACAGAGAGATAGAAAGCGAGAAATCACACCCCCCGGGGGGATGGCCACACCGCAATCCCTTCTCCTCCATTCTCCTCTCGGGATCTTGGGCGCACATACACATGTGCCCGGTGTGAGTTTAAGCCACCAGGTCTGGGACTCAGACTGTGGTCCACTACCTGGGAGTCCAGCGACATAGCCATTACGCTAACTGCTGCTCCTGCCAGTAAACCTCTTTCACAGTCACAGTGATAAACTACCGAGCCCAGGGCTTTGCCATTTTCCCTGCTATAACCCATACTTGGTGATATGGTGAAGAAACCAGTAGCCCTAAGCACTGCTGGCTAGTGGAACTGGTAACATCAAAAGAGTAGAAGCCCCCTGTGACCATAGAAAGACCATGTGGCCTTCTATACCAGATGTATTTCTTTTTCTATTGAATGATATATAAATAAGTTGTCCAAAAATTCATTTTTTTCCTTAAAAAGGAAATCAAATAAATTTGAGATTCAAATAAGCCTGAGGAAACTGGCTCTCAAACACATTCAAAGCCTCGCAGGAATCTTATCAGCCTACATCTAGTCAGTGGTTACTGCCTCCTTGACAAAAACTGAGGCGAGATTCATTGGCAGAAGCCCAGGGACTCAAGCCAGGCTGCCTTAGTTAGGACTTCAAACTTGGCCCATGTAAGGATGTTGGTACTTTGTAAAATAAGCCCAGCTATTTGCTGCCAGTAAGACCTGAGTTGATGACCCACTTCCATCCTCTAAATGAAAAACAATAATTTATATTTCCTAGCTACGTTTGAAGTTTAATAAATGGTAATGTATAGTGTGACAGCAAACAATAGGCCCGAGAAGTCCTCCACACTCATATATTTGAGTTCTTGTAAACAAGGCACATAATAATCTGCTTCCTTAGCAAGTCAGTCAGAGCCAATCACAGCAGCCGTGCTTCCGTCAGTCACACCCACCGTTTCACTGTGCTGACACAGACACCAAGCTGGCACCAGCAGAGGGGCTGCTCTACCTCATTTCCCTCACCTCGGTTTTCTCAGGTCACTTTCCTTGTCCTGTACATAAAGATTATTGGACCACACAGAATCTTGGAGTTACTCTAAAGTTATTCTGGGGGTTACCCAATTTGCAAATCCTTTTTTCTTTTTTGTTCTTTTGTTCCGTTAAATTCTGTTAAGTTAGATTTGTCTAAAGTTTTTTCTTTTCACAATAGAAGTTTTATATATATATGTCATAAATATTTAAATATAAATAATTTAATGAATAATATTTAGCACATTAGATATGGAGACATAGTTCTAAGGCCTTTATTAACTTACAAAATTTCTCACAAAAGTACTCTATGAAGGGAACCAGCAGTTAGCGTAATGGCTATGTTGCTGGACTCCCACGTAGTTGACCTCGGTTCGCGTCCCGGACCCGGTGGCTTAAAACTCACGCCGGGCACGTGTGCATGCGTGCCCAAGATCCCGAGAGGAGAATGGAGGAGAAGGGATTGCGGCGTGACTATCCCCCCTGGGGGGTGATTTCTCGCTTTCTGTCTCTATGTCTCTCTCTGTTTGTCTGGCGAGTGCACGCGCCCTATAGCGAAAAAAAACCTCTCAAAAAAAAAAAAGTACCCTATGAAGTAGTTACTTTAATTATTTCTTGTTTATAAATGAGGGAACTGAGGCACAGAAACATTACTAACTCTCCCAGGGATCAACCGATTAGTCCTGAGGCAGGGTATTCTATTGTTCCACTTGGGTTTACTTGTTAGTTTCATAACCAGCTTAGTGAATAGCTTCAGACTAATAAGCTGTAGATTTCTGGCATAACTCTTCATCGGTTGTGTTTTGCAGAAACTATCAGAGGGAAATATTTTCTGTTCTTTTTACTTGAAGAAAGACTTGAACACTTTCTGTCTAATAATTGACTTTTTTTTTCTATACTCACAGCTTTCACACTCAAGGCAGGTTTCCCATTTTTTAGGTAAATTTTACATTTTTAAATCTACCTTTTCCCCAAAATATATAAATTGTAATACACCATCAAACTCAAAAACACCAAACTCAGCCAGCCTGAACACTTCCGCCAGCACGCGCTTCCCTCTGCCTGCCCCCTTCTCCAAGAGGACTCCTAGTGGCGTTGCTACCACCTGACAGAGGAAAACGATGCTCCTGCCATTCCAGAAAACAGAGGCGTATCGGGGGAAGCAGGCAAAGGCCCAATGCAAATATATTACTTGCTTTGTTTCTGTGTAAATCAACTTACCATGGCATGAAGACATGTGCTTTAAAGAACAGAAACTTGATCTACAAAGAGTCCTTGAGGAACACGTCTTTTCAGAGCATGGGGCAAAACTGTGGCGGTATTTTCAGTAACTCAGACAGCAAATAATCAGCTCATGGACCATCAGTGCCTTTGCTTTCACATCTCCCTCCCCCACTTGGCAATTTCCCTGCTCATTAGACATTTCCTCCTGAGGATGAGTAAGATCAGAAGGAAGATCAAGCTCAAATCAGTCAATTACATCTACTTGTCAGCAACTGAAAAGCAAGGATGAAGTCCTGGTGGGCAGGGATTTGAACAACTTGAGAGATTATCTGTGAATTTCAATTATCCTCACACTTCCAGTCTCCATTACCATGAATAATTGATCATGCAGAGCATGGAAACCTGGAGACCTTAAAAAGTACTGGAGCTGGATGACACCTTAAGGATAATCTTATTCAATCCTTTCTATTTATAGGTGAGGAAACTTAGGACCCAATGCAAGGAGCTTGTTAATGGCAGATCTGGTGGCTCCCAGGCATTCATCACCTATACTAGTGATTATTATATGGGGGGAAAAACTCATTCAATGTCAGCAAACACACTGTTTCTGATAATACTTATCAGAATATGATAATATTTCTAAAATAGGGGAAGTCTTAAAAGGAGCAGAGGATGATGAGAACATTTCTAGAAATCAGAATGTTTAATATCATCAGTTCTGCGATCTTGGGCAAACTCCCTAACTTCTCGATGCTTTTGTTTTCTCACCTACAAGAAAAAAAATATTCATTTCTTCCTTGATTACTTCATAGGGTTTTGTAGAGGATATAAAATAGTAATATATTAATGGAGGTGGCTAGAGAGTTCTTTATATGCCAACGGAGTACTAAATGCTCAACATGCTCATCTCTTAATCCTCAGTACGACTTGAGGAATCAGGTAACGTTGAGGATTTGGAAAGTAAATCCAGAGAGGTTAAATAATATCTCCCAAATGACATAGTAAATCACATAGAAACTATTTTGCTAACTCTAGAGTAGATTACTGTGTGTGTGCGTGTTGTGTGTGGAGGGGGGCTTCCTTTCATCATTGTCAAGACAAGTTGGATTCACTACTGTGAACTAAATGCTCACCTTGAAATCTGGCCGACTTGAAGTGGAGGCAACATTTTGAGAATCTTCTGAAGAAACTCTTCTCAAGATAAATGAGTCACAAAAGAGAGTGAACGATCTTCAAGATCAAACTACTGTTTCAAATTTTAACCTGAGGAAACAGCTGACCATGGAAGAACTTTGGGAAGTGAGATCTTGTTGGTCTACTTTAAGAAAGACCCATCAGCTGTCTGAATGTAAGATCCATGAACATATGGAGGTGATGTATATAAATAAGATAATGCTTTTGAAAGGCTTGGACAGCGTTGGGATCCTTTGCATGATTATTTGGCTGTCTTCAGAGACAGTTTGGATGAGTTTTGGAGATATAAGGAAAGATGGAATTCTTTGTTCTCTAAGTAGATATTTGTCAGCTGTCTTCTGTTTTCCTAGGAGATTGTTTAAGTGTCATAGAATGTCAGAACTGGGAAACACTAGAAAAAAGAGCTCTACCAACCATTGTAATTGTCAGCTGGGGTTTTGGGAAGATCCTTTCCTGTCTAGCAACCTCTATCACACAGAAGAATCAAACTTTTCACAGGATTGAAGTATTTCTCACCTCTCCTTCCCATCATTATATTAATTTTTTGAGATAGTCATGCAACAAGTATCCATCAAGGACCAGCTATGTCAGGCACTGTGCTGGGTGTGGAGACTCCTAGGGTGTGACCGGGAGGTTCCTCCCTTGCGTAGAGATAGAATATACAAAGGATTGCAATGTAGTGCAGCACAGGCATCACGATACTCTACAGAGCAGAGATTGATACATTTCTGCCTGAAAGCTAAGTCTGCCATGCAACCTGTTTTTATAAATAAAATTTCTTTGGAACACAGCCATGCTCATTTAAAAAAACATATTGTGTATGATTATGTCAAGCTACAATGACAGAGTTGAGTGGTTCTGACAGGGTCTGCCCCACATAACATTTACAGAAAGAACTTGCAGTCCCTGACCTAGAAGCGAGTGTAGCTTTTACAGAAGTGAGACGAGGGGCAGTAAGGCTTTCTACACTGGTGGCTCTCAAACGTGGTTGCATGATATAATCAACTACGGAGTTTTAAAAACAAACTGATGGTCAGTACTGATCCTATCTCCAAAATGACATGGTAAATCACATGGAAATGGCTTCGCTTATTCTATCCCCTCCTTCCAGAGAGAATCTAATTCACTGGGCTGGTGGTAGGAGCTGATACAATATGAGAGGACTTCAAGAAGTTTGTGAAAAAATAAAAGTGAAGTACATGTTTATTTTGAAGCAAACAGAATAATTGATTTCAATTATCTGTGTAGCTTGTTCATAATATCCATTTTCTGTGCACTTTTTGTAGACTTCTCTTATTTCCTTAGCACTTCTAAAGTAATGGAACCACAGGATGCCAATATTTGACAAGAGTACAAAGAAAACTCCTAGAGAAACAGACAGCTGGACTGAGATCTGTCAGTTATATATATGTACACACACACACACACACACTCACACACACATACACATACATACACACACACATATACATATATATATTTTTAGTATGTATCAGGCACATAGAACAGAAAGGAGGGTGTTCTGTATGTGCGAAGATCTGGAGCAGAGAAGGCATCTGACCCATCCGGGAAATGTCAGTCAGGTGTGTGGCAGGGAGGAGTGAGATGGACAAGAACAAAGGGACTGAATGATGGAAGTTCTTACATATCCTGTTGAAAACGTTTGAGTTTAAGGAAGGAGTAAACATAGATGGTGTATAAATGAAGGATTTTGAGCTGTGGGGCAGCATGGTCCAATCTGCATTAGAATAACAGCAGCTGGGGACCAGCAGTTAGCGTAATGGCTATGTCGCTGGACTCCCACGTAGCCGACCACGGTTCGCGTCCCGGACCCAATGGCTTAAACTCACGCTGGGCGCATGTGCATGCGTGCCCATGATCCTGAGAGGAGAATGGAGGAGAAGGGATTGCGGCGTGACCATCCCCCCTGGGGGGTGATTTCTCTTTCTGTCTCTCTGTCTTTCTGGCGAGTGCACGTGCCCTATAGCAAAAAGAATACTCTCCAACAACAACAACAGAAAAGAATAGCAGCAGCTGTGGGTACACATTGTCAGCGTTCTGGGAGGGCAGAGGACAGGCGTGAAGATACTGCGAGGAACTGTCGGCAGGGAGAGCAGACAGGACACCAGCCTCAGAGCCCACAAAGATTCACGTACCTCAGGATCTTTAGAGATAGTGCGTGACACCAACTGTCCTCCTTCAACAGGGATGGGGCCTTGACACCGCTCTGCAGCCACCTGTCCAACTCGTCTTCACCCCTCGTGACTGGATGGACCTGCCCCACTCCCACAGTCCATAAGCGACTTGAAGAGGAGTGCATGTCCTGGTCACCTTGTCCTCTTTTCTGGCTTTGCATGCCCAGAAGAACTTGTCTGCATTTCCAGAAGAGCACTTTCGCACATCAGAGGTACTGAAGAACGATATGTTAAACTGTAAACCTCTCTTTTTCAGAGTAAGACAATGGTGCGTGGATGACTGGTCAGCTTCCCAGCAGCAGAGCTAGGGGTAGGACCCATATGACCTGACTCAGGTTTCACAGGCATCACCAAGGGCCCTGGGAAGCTGTCCATCTTAGTTACAGACAGGTCAGAATGCAGGTGTTCCCAACCGGCCTTTTCTGCCTCTGGCTGCAGGACCACTACCACTGCTTACATGGGAGGGGAGCTCCTACAGTGTCACATGGCTACTGTGGATAGGGCAAGTTGCCAGTGCAGAGTCAAACAAACTGGGACTCAGAGAGGCTCACCGATCACTGGAACAATACAGTAATAACTCTCAGCAAGGTGATCTCAATTATTTGCTCTTCTCTGTCTTAGCTCTTACTTCCCTATATTACTACACAGTTACTTTTGCGTCTTAACAATAAGGGTCACTCTGAACTCGTCGCTGTCCCGAGAATTTTACATTCCTCCAATGGGGTAGTATTTGAACCAATCATTTCACTTATCTCTTATGAGCCCTAATCTCTGGGCGCTAAAGCCTGCATGAAGAAAGCAGGATTATCTGTGCTATTTCTAGCACAGAAAGGTTGCTTTCCTCTGTTCTCTTTTGTTGGAGAGGGCTTGCAGCATCGTGCACTTAGGCCAGCTCTGCTGGGCCTGAGCAGCCTTTTCCCTCCTGCCAGTGCACACAGCCGCTGCTTAATTTAGAGTGATTCCAAAGGCAGGGGGGGTACCATAATGTGGCTTTCCGCTGTTAGGAACGATCACTCTGCTCGGAGACATATGTAGCCACAGAAGGCTCAACAGATCACAGTAGCTTAAGGCACTGGAAGACAAAAGGGACAGCACTGCTGATGGGGGCCCCTGAGACAGGGCTGCTGCCTGCATACACACGCGTGTGCACACACACATACACACACATGCACACACACACGGCAGCCTTCATCACTACTGCCTTTTCTTTTCCTCTTTCCTTCCTTTCTTTCTTCTTTTTTATTTGCAATTCATTAGTAAAACACTGGCGAATTTAGGGCAGGAGAAGAAATGGGAAGTGGGAAGATGCTTTGATTCAAGCCTCACAGATGTAGTTGTTATTGTACACACATGGGACACAAGACAAACAGAGTCTATTCTCCCTTATAGTAACAGAAAAATACGTAAAGACAAAGAGGCATGTGTGCACAACGCAGCGTGTGGCGTAATGGAAAGACTCAGCATGCTACGTCTCCAGCTAGACCTACCTGCGAGGACTGATGCCATGGCGCCTGCAGCCCTGGATGTCGGGAAATGCTTCCCGAGTCCCAGTGGCTAATGATGACTAACAACACAGGGGCCGGCAGGTGCTGTGGTAGGTGGGGCGCTGGGTTCCTGACCCACTGCAGATCCAGTCACTTGAAACTCATGCCAGGCATGGCTGCCGGCCCAAAAACTCAAGAGGAGCAAGGGGGAGCGTGTGGCCACCCTCTAGGGGTGATTTCTCACTATCTCTCTTTCTCTGTCTTCCTCTTTGTCTTTCTGGTGAGCACAGGTACCCTATAGCAAAACAAACAAACAAACAAACAAAAAAACCTTTCTACATAAATAAATAAAGCTTAACAGAGAAAGCAGACTTGTTGACTGAATATCTATTTATACAAAGGTGCTTTAAAAAGTTTATGTAAGGGACCAGCAGATGGCATATGGTTATGTTACTGGACTCCCAGGTAGTCTACCCCAGTTCAAATCTTGAGTTGGTTGCATACCATTCATGCCAGGCGCATGTGTGTGCCTGCCCAAAATCCCAAGAGGAAAATGGAGGTGAAGAGATTGAGGCATGACCATTCTCCCTGGGGTGAGGTGGGGGGGGGTGATTTCTTGTTTTCTGTCTCTCTGTCTCTCTCTGTCTCTGCATCAACCACAAGTACCCTATAGCAAAAATCTCTCAAAAAAAATAGTTTGTGTAAAGTTGGAATTAAAATATAAGATTATTTTGTTTAAACACTTTTGAAATTCATTAATAACTTTTTTGTAATATGATATGTACATTACATGAACTTTTTGAAGACCCTTTGTATGGAACACATTGAATTAGAAACTTTTAAAACGTATGTTTTAAATTAATTATTGCAACTCTACTGTACAGGGTGTAAAAGCATTTTTACTGAGTAAATCGCAACACTGAGTCATCAACAGATGGCAGCTGGCATTTCTGCGGCACTTACTGTATGCTGTCTGAACATATGAGACATTTCACTTATTCAATGCTCTCCTCAGCCCCATGACATGGTATAGTTATTCTCACCTTACAGATAAGGATACTGCAGTACCAAGACGCTGAATCACTGATTCAAAATCATGTAAGGGGCAGCCTGGTTCTACAGCTTGCCATCTCGGCCAAAGTGGTATGTGGCAAAGTAATGAGACGGCATTTGTTCCTTGAACTCATAGCTGCTGGACTCATGAAATGATTAACTCTTATTTATTTATTTTTTTTAGAGAGAGATTTTTGCTATGGGGCACGTGCGCTTGCCAGAAAGACAGAGAGAAACAGAGAGATAGAAAGCGAGAAATCACCCCCCAAGAGGGATGGCCATGCCACAATCCCTTCTCCTCCACTCTCCTCTTGGGCACGCACACACACATGCCCAGTGTGAGTTTAAGCCACTGGGTCCTAGGCTTGAACCGCGGTCGACTACGTGGGAGTCCAGCGACATAGCCATTACGCTAACTGCTGGTTCCAAAGTGATTAACTCTTGAGCATATTTCGTGAACTACAACATTGTTTCTATTCACTGCCTTGTTTCCAAAGGCAACGAATACATTATTTATTTAAATAAACTCTGATGAGAAAAATACTACCATGAGCAGAAAGATGACTAATTTGCTACCATTCGTAGCTATCACTTTGGAATTGGGTCTGTACCCTGGTATGTATACTTACACATCTGTTTACTCATATATATGTATGCCCATCAACGGGCTGCCTCTTAATAATTCCTCTCGGCAGGAGACAGTAATCAGAAGACAGACTCGTCCAATGTCAAGAAATAATTCAAGAGCGACATGAAGTCATTCCTGTCATGGGCTTGTGTTCACAATCCTTAAGTCTCTAAAACTCTTTCTAAGAACCCAGGGAGCTGGAGCTTTCCTCTTTCTAGTCCTTTCTTCCTACTTTCAAGATCTGACCTGCCTCATCAGCCC
>NW_006159608.1:2676529-2679543 GCF_000334495.1 Tupaia belangeri chinensis | reverse complement strand
GGAATTAACATCCCATCTTTGTGTTCTCTGCCCATCCTGACCAATGGCTGCTGAAGAATCGCACAGCAGGAACAAGGATGAGCAAGAGATCGCAGAGAGTTGGGAAAATGGAACAAGATATTGGGCCCCAGGCGTGTGCGTGCGTGTGTGTGTACATCTATGCATTTGTACACACACATACTTTATATATACACGTGCAATTTATATTCATCTATATGAAAATGCACATACAATTCAGAATCAGTGTCATCTGTAAGAGGGTATAAATATGTGACTTGTCACATGTTTAACAGTTCAAGAAAACCCATCATTTTAATACTTAGCTCTTTATATAACCACGTAGTTTTATATTTAGCTTATATAACCACAGCGAAACTCCCAAATTGTGAAAGTGCATTTAGTTTTGCCTGATTTTCCCCATCACATGTAGGTTGCTCATGGATGGAAAGTTCTGAGGATCATTTCTGTGCTTGCTGACAGGGAGAGCCACCGAAAGCAAACAAGCCTTGCCCTCAGCTTGACAGAAACCTTCCTCCCCTGCACATCGTAGGGAAGCCAGGACTGTCTGAGAAATCGTGTCAGCAAAGGACTCCACAAAGCCAGTGGGACATACTCTATTCTGCTTTGCACTTTCAGCTACCTCTCTCCCTTTTCCTGGAACAGATTTTCCTCTGGCTTTCAAAGATGCTAACGGAGCATTATTAGTCCAGGAAGAAAATTGCCCTGGAGAATCGTAATCACTTCACTGTCAGGGTGACATCAAACCAGACCATTTAACAATAATGGGGTTTTACTTCCTGTAGAGAGACTCAGATTTGGGAGATAAATAGCAAGTGAGAGTTCCATGACTTCTCTGGGTGCTGAGCATCGTGTAGGCCATCCTCAACCTCTCCCGACAGCTGAGTTTGAAGATGAAAATTAAGTGTTTAAGGCTGACTTCAAGTTTTCCTTAGACTGCCCTTCCACAAGCCTTTGGAGGTAAAAGATTCTTCAGCAAAAAACAAACAAAAAAATAAACAAAAAACAAAGCAAAACAAAAACAAAGCCAAAAAGAAAACAAAACAACATAAAAAATCTAATGTGTAAATCTAATGTGGCTAAGAGCTGACGTATACATAAGCTGTCTGGGCTTGACAGTCTAATAAAAAACAAGTAAGGGAAGGAGAGCTGGAAAGGGATTCTTTCCCATCCAAAATGTGATTATTTGGATATCCCTGGGTAAACTATGTTTGGGATTTTCAGAATTTTCTTAATTTGACCTGTCGAACAGCTGCAGGGTTGTGCGTGTAGTAGCTCTTCAGAGGTAATGAAAGAGGGCATGAACTCATAGGCGTTCAGCGATCTTTTATCCGTTCGAATCCTAAGATAGAAAGAGTGCTTTAACGGTGTTTTGGCTGATGTGGTAGGAGCAAAATAAAGACTTCAAATCCAACCATCCAGATCCTAGATAAAAGGAGAGAGCCAGGGAGAGTGAGAGCGAGAGCGTGTGCGAGAGAGAGAGAGAGAATACATGAGAGCATGAACAAATGACTCTGGAGTAGGGGAGACCTGAATTTGTATCCAAGACACTTTCTCGTCCATAAAGCACATTCTCTGAGGGTAGGCTGGTTATCACTCCCATGAGTTTTGGTTTCACAGGCCACCGTACTTGGAACCCCTGGCTGGTGATTTATTAGTCGTGTGATCTTGGCCAAGTTACAGAACATCTCTGCAGTATAATTTTGTAACTTGTGACTCTCAGAGAGTGTATGGGAGTATTAACAAAGGTAGTGTTAAATACAGCACTTGGCATACAGTCATAAAGAGCAGTATCTGGCAGAAGCAGCCATCTCGGAATTAAAATCCCATCTTTGTGTTCTCTGCCCATCCTGACCAATGGCTGCTGAAGAATCGCACAGCAGGAACAAGGATGAGCAAGAGATCGCAGAGAGTTGGGAAAATGGAACAAGATATTGGGCCCCAGGCGTGTGCGTGCGTGTGTGTGTACATCTATGCATTTGTACACACACATACTTTATATATACACGTGCAATTTATATTCATCTATATGAAAATGCACATACAATTCAGAATCAGTGTCATCTGTAAGAGGGTATAAATATGTGACTTGTCACATGTTTAACAGTTCAAGAAAACCCATCATTTTAATACTTAGCTCTTTATATAACCACGTAGTTTTATATTTAGCTTATATAACCACAGCGAAACTCCCAAATTGTGAAAGTGCATTTAGTTTTGCCTGATTTTCCCCATCACATGTAGGTTGCTCATGGATGGAAAGTTCTGAGGATCATTTCTGTGCTTGCTGACAGGGAGAGCCACCGAAAGCAAACAAGCCTTGCCCTCAGCTTGACAGAAACCTTCCTCCCCTGCACATCGTAGGGAAGCCAGGACTGTCTGAGAAATCGTGTCAGCAAAGGACTCCACAAAGCCAGTGGGACATACTCTATTCTGCTTTGCACTTTCAGCTACCTCTCTCCCTTTTCCTGGAACAGATTTTCCTCTGGCTTTCAAAGATGCTAACAGAGCATTATTAGTCCAGGAAGAAAATTGCCCTGGAGAATCGTAATCACTTCACTGTCAGGGTGACATCAAACCAGACCATTTAACAATAATGGGGTTTTACTTCCTGTAGAGAGACTCAGATTTGGGAGATAAATAGCAAGTGAGAGTTCCATGACTTCTCTGGGTGCTGAGCATCGTGTAGGCCATCCTCAACCTCTCCCGACAGCTGAGTTTGAAGATGAAAATTAAGTGTTTAAGGCTGACTTCAAGTTTTCCTTAGACTGCCCTTCCACAAGCCTTTGGAGGTAAAAGATTCTTCAGCAAAAAACAAACAAAAAAATAAACAAAAAACAAAGCAAAACAAAAACAAAGCCAAAAAGAAAACAAAACAACATAAAAAATCTAATGTGTAAATCTAATGTGGCTAAGAGCTGACGTATACATAAGCTGTCTGGGCTTGACAGTCTAATAAAAAACAAGTAAGGGAAGGAGAGCTGGAAAGGGATTCT
>NW_006159608.1:2669674-2674133 GCF_000334495.1 Tupaia belangeri chinensis | reverse complement strand
AGTAAGGGAAGGAGAGCTGGAAAGGGATTCTTTCCCATCCAAAATGTGATTATTTGGATATCCCTGGGTAAACTATGTTTGGGATTTTCAGAATTTTCTTAATTTGACCTGTCGAACAGCTGCAGGGTTGTGCGTGTAGTAGCTCTTAAGAGGTAATGAAAGAGGGTATGGACTCATAGGCGTTCAGGAATCTTTTATCCGTTTGAATCCTAAGATAGAAAGAGTGCTTTAACGGTGTTTTGGCTGATGTGGTAGGAGCAAAATAAAGACTTCAAATCCAACCATCCAGATCCTAGATAAAAGGAGAGAGCCAGGGAGAGTGAGAGCGAGAGCGTGTGCGAGAGAGAGAGAGAGAATACATGAGAGCATGAACAAATGGCTCTGGAGTAGGGGAGACCTGAATTTGTATCCAAGACACTTTCTCGTCCATAAAGCACATTCTCTGAGGGTAGGCTGGTTATCACTCCCATGAGTTTTGGTTTCACAGGCCACCGTACTTGGAACCCCTGGCTGGTGATTTATTAGTCGTGTGATCTTGGCCAAGTTACAGAACATCTCTGCAGTATAATTTTGTAACTTGTGACTCCCAGAGAGTGTATGGGAGTATTAACAAAGGTAGTGTTAAATACAGCACTTGGCATACAGTCATAAAGAGCAGTATCTGGCAGAAGCAGCCATCTCCTATCGAATGTGTATCATTACACGCTCTGACCTCCTTCACTACCTTCTACACCCAGACACCTGAATTGTATGGGCTCAGAATCACACCCACATCTGTTTGACTCCAAAGTTCAATTTTTTTTTTATGTATAATTTCCATTTAATTATTTTCCCAGAGGAGAGTTTGTCAGTTCTTAAAGACTCAGTTCCTTACATCGGCTTTGGTGAAGGGTGAGGGCAGCATCTGCAGGTGTAAATCCGGGTGGGGAGTTGGGTCCCTCCTTATGACAGGAGGGACTACCTTGCTATGAATGGCACAACCCACATGGTGATGCAGCTTCACATACAGCCCGGGGGCACGTGGGCATTGAAGATGCTTTGGAGATGCCCCTGAGGGCTGCGGCCTCTGCCATGTTTTGGATGCAGAACGTCTTAATGCCCTTGTCCTTGGGCAGCGTACAGTGCAGTTTGTGCAGCGAATGGGCTGCCATGGCCACGGCCCTTTTAGGCACGGCCGTTGTTCCTTCTTCATCATCTTGGAAGTGAGGCTGGAGAGAGGAGGCAAGTTCAAGTTCTTAATACTTATGGTGGCCACGTTTGTATCTCAGACCCACAATTTTCACTGTCTGAACCATGCAAGTTTCTGAACCTTGCTGAGTGAATTTGGTTATCTGAAAACGGGGTGGTACAAGGACAGTGTCTCTCTTCCTTGAAGAGTGCTTTAAAGTCTGTCAAATTTTATTGTCTCCATCTTCCTGACACAGCATGTTCACCATCTTCCCTCTGATAATAGATTTTGTCTTAAAACAATAAAACAAATAATAAAATATTTAAAATATACCAAAAAGAAAAAAAAATAGAATAGACCCCAATGTGTTTAACAACCAGATTTAACATATCAACTTATTCAACAAATGTCAGTTGTAGCTAAGGTACTTGCTGTTCTGGGGCTTGTGGGTGCAGCTGGGAACCAAATGCCCCTCCCTGCTTGTGCAGAGTTTGTGTTTGACGGACATAGTAATTTGGCCATATTTGCTTTATGTAGTTTTAAAGAAATGATCTGTTACAGATGGAGCTGGAGTCATCTCACAATCCCACATTCTTCCCGCTGAGCCTTCTGGCGTGGGTGTTGACCTACATGACTGATCTTGAGTAGCGATGTGCAGTCCAGCCCACTCCTCCCTTGCTAGGCAGTCATGCTTTCACACCAACTTTAAAGACATGAAACTCTACCAGGAGTGCTTCTTTTTTTTTGGAGAGGTTTTTGCTATAGGGCGCATGTGCTCGCCAGACAGACAGAGAGAGAGAAAGTGAGAAATCACCCCCCAGGGGGGATGGTCACACTGCAATCCCTTCTCCTCCATTCTCCTCTCGGGATCTTGGGCATGCACGTACACGCACCTGGCGTGAGTTTTAAGGCACTGGGTCTGGGACGCGAACTGCAGTCAACTACGTGGGAGTCCAGTGACATAGCCATTACGCTAACTGCTGGCTCCCCCAGGAGTGCTTCAGAGGAAATTCTAAGATTTTAGGAAGTGCTTTGCAGGCATCCTGAAGGGCCCCTCTGATTACTCCAGTGGAAACTAAGAATCAAAAGAACGCGTGTGTGGCTTTTTACCAACTCTGAAATATTCCACCGATGCCGTCTATCTTCATTGCATTGTTCATCTCTTAGGTGCCACTAAAATTGCCTGGACCATTACTGTCTCCAGAGCCTCAGCTGCTTACTTTGCTTCAAGAACTAACTCTGGCCAGGCTCAGGAACAGATCCCGACGTGAGGCCCTGGCCAGCAGTCTCTGGCCTCTGCCACCGCATCTGACCTCAAGTAGACTATGTGTCTCTAGGCAGGGCAGGGAATCTAGTTTCCCAGAAACCACACAAGAGTGTTAGATGCTACACCCCGGAAGTGCTACTGGAGGTCAAAGAAACTCCTGAGAGGCAGACTTTATCAGGAGGGCAGAAGGGCACAGCCAGGTTAATTTCTCCTCAGCATGTCTGAGGTACAGATTTCCTGCACACTCATCTGCGGGCAGCACATGGGCGACATTTCTTTTTAGATTGGGGCCAGCTGGTGTTGTCTCCCTTCCTTCCCTGCGGATACAACTCCTAAATGAAATATTAGCATCAGGCTCTTCTTCCTAAGAAACCTGGGTTAGCAATTTCTCTTCTACCCTCTCCTCTTTTTCACCTATATTATTCAAAATGCCTCCAAAGTGGAAGAGCATTAGTGAACACCTCAAAACTCCCAAATATTCTAAAGCACCCTCACATGCCTGGTGGTGGCCCTGACAGGCCAGCATATTGGAAAGAGGATGAAGTGCTTTCCCAGTTGAAATACGAGCAGACTTAGGTTGGAAAGAGAGCGACGAGAAAGATGAGAGAGGGACTGACCTGGCCTCACTCTAGCTTGGCTCTCACACAGAAGAAAGAACGCGCGACAAATGGAATGCAGTAAAATAAAGGACAGAAGACCTTTGTAGTTAGTCGATGATAACATTTTATCTCTAACTAATGCACTCTTTCTGTTCATGCCTGGCCTGACAGACAGGATAAGGTATGTTTCTTTTGCCTTCTTCCTCCTCTCCAACTGTCGAAATATTCACAGTTGCTGGACTAGGCCCTGCGATTTCAGTTTCAATCCTACCTTCTGATTGACATAGAATCTATTTTATCTTCTCCCTCTCTCTGCTGTTATAGCTCACCATTCAAAATTTTCCTCATTCTTCGTAGTAGTTGAGGTTGAATACTTTCATCTCAATGGAGAGTTTCCTACTGCGTCCAATGGAGCAGGAACGGATTGCTCTGTCCACGGATAGTTCCACAGAGAATTGCCATATCTACCTTTCTACTTAAAACACAACAAACAAACAATAACAACAAAAAACCCTATAGCTCGTATAGCACCCAGCACAATTATTGACCATCAATGAGTGCCCATGCACTTATTCACCAAATATCACGAACATGATGTGCCAGGCATTGTCCCAAGACAGAGAAATCCATGCTCTCACGGAATTTAAATAAGCTAGTGGAAGATAGGGTACAGATGGGAAATACACAAATAAGTTAATTTTTTAAGAAGAATTATTTTATTTAACTTTATTTATTCACTCAGTTATTTTAATTAGGCCAAAGAGGAATAAAGTGAGAAAGAGAGAGAGAGAGAGAGAAAGAGAGAGAGAGAGAGAAAGCAAGCCGTCAGATCCAGGACTCGAACCACAGTCCAGCACGTGGAAGTCCAGAGCCCTTAACCACCACCACACCACCTGCCAGCCCCCAAATAAGTTAATTTTGACACTGAATTTTGAAAATAAAAGAGAGCTTTGTGATAGAAAGTAACGAATATGAGGAACAAGGAATAGTACTGGAACAGGAAAACAAGAAGTGCCTCACCTGGGAGGCAATTTCTAAGTTAATAGTTGAGGGATGAGAAGAAGCCAACACAGGAGGAGGAAAATAGAGAGGCCAGGATCAGGTGTCACTTTCTTATTTTGAGGCCAAGTCACCCAAGTGACTGTGGCACAGTGAATGAGGGGAACAGTGTTGAAGAAAAGTTGGATTATCTTTTAATGGCTAGTGGTTTCTTAATGATGATGGTAGAAGGTTTTCTTAAGAAACAGGAAAAAAGCACAAAAATACTTTAAATAATGTTTGAGGGGGACCAGCAGTTAGCGTAATGGCTATGTTGCTGGACTCCCACATAGTCAACCGCGGTTCGCATCCCGGACCAGCTGGCTTAAAACTCATGCCGGGTGCGTGTGCGTGCGTGCCCAAGATCCTGAGAGGAGAGTGGAGGAG
>NW_006159608.1:2652649-2669662 GCF_000334495.1 Tupaia belangeri chinensis | reverse complement strand
CCATCCCCCCTGGGGGGTGATTTCTCGCTTTCTGTCTCTCTATCTCTCTCTATCTGTCTGGCGAGTGCACATGCCCTATAGCAATAAACCTCTCCAAATAATAATAATAATAATTAATAATAATAATAATAATGTTTGGGAAAACAAGGAAACTCTGATCACTGTTTACCTATGTTGTGCCCAAAAGTTATAGTAAAGTTTTTCTGGTATAACTAAGTTCTTCTCCACTAGTCTCTGTCATTCAGATTCAACTAGCATTTACTGACCTTCTGTTATAAGCCTTACATGAGGGGACTTCAATAAATTTGTGAAAAAAATGAAATTAAAGTGTGAGTTTATTTTGGTGCAAAAGTTTTTGAAATGCATTCATGGTTGTTTTCATAACATGCATTTCTGATGAACTTTTGAAGAATCCTTGTGCATCACCCCATGTAACCCTGTAATGGCTGGATGTGTCCTATGCTGTAATAGTCAGGCAGACAGGCCACCCTGCTGTGTCTGGACCATCTTTGATTTCATAAAACAAAGTTTTATTTCCTGCTTATGTTTCTTGACCATCACAGAGTAGGGCAGAGGCAGGGCGGGGCTCTGCCCACTCACGTGCCAGGATGCCAAGGCTCCTGGTCTGGGTATGGCGCCATCTGCAGTCCCACTCCCTGCAGCAGAGAAACGGAGGCACCAGGGGATCGTGCTTGCTCGTTCCAGCCTCTCTGTGGAGCCAGGCACACTGGAAGAAAGCTGGTAAGTGCCAGGAAGTGTCTTAGTCTGTAACAAAATACCTGAGACTGGATAGTTTATAAAAAATCAGAAATTTATTTCTTATGTCCTGGAGGTGGTGCTGGAAGACCCAGCATTTGGGTAGGGCTGGAATCTGTGCACCCACGATGGCACCTTGGAGATGGTGTCCTCACGTGGAGGAAAGGACAGAAGGGCAAAAAAGGAGGTCTGCAGTATTTTATCTAACCTACTTATAAGGTTGCTAATCCCATTCATAAGGGCTAAGTCCTCATGACTTAATCGCCTCCTAAACACCTCATCTCTTCCTACTATCTCACTGATGTTTAAATTTCAACATAGGAATTTGAGAGGAAAAAGACATTGAAACTGCATCTGAAAACAGAGAGCATTATCGTTTCTCCCACACATTCTCTTTCAAAGCAGGTCCATGGCAGTCCCTCCAGGTTAAGTGCCGTGCTGAAGGTCTTAAATCAGAAACTCATGTCTCTCTTTTTTTCTCTCACTCTCATTCACTCTCACACACACACACACACACACACACACACACACACATATTTATGGGTGGGGCACTCTTTAAAAAATTCATGGAAATGCATATTATGAAAAAACAGGGACCAGTAGAAGGCATCGTGGTCACATTGCTGGACTCACACGTGGTCAAACACAGTTTGAGGCCCACACCTGGTGGCTTCAGACTCACCAGGTATGTGTGTATGCATGCTCGTGATCTCAAGAGGAGAATGGAGGAGAAGGGACTGCGGAGTGGCCATTCCCTCTGGGGGTGATTTCTCACTTTCCTTCTCATTGTCTTTGTCTCCTCTCTCTGGCGAGCACAAGCAACCTATGGCAAAAACCTCTAATAATAATAATAAAACTATACAAAGATTTCAAAAAACTTTTTGTATTAATATTAACTCATACTTTAATTTTTTCACAAGCTTTTTGAATTCCCCTGGTATCTTTCTCTACATACATGCACATTGAATATATGTTTTATATACATTATAACACACATATATTTAAGAGTTCCAGTGAGTGCCTATATTCATCTTATTCAGAAAGAATTAATACACATTAAGACATATCTGAAAGAAAGTTCATCTACACAAGAAAAACAAAACTAAAAATAATAAATGTTTTGTTTGGATGTTGGAATTCAGAGTGATTTTTTCCCTTTTTTCCACTTTTTTCATAAATTACATAGTGTTAGAAGTTTTCTATAATAAGCAAGCATAACAATTGGAGTCAGAGCAAAAACCATAAAGCTGTTTCATTAAAAATTAAAATTAAGAGCTCTCTGAAGCTTACTAGCCACGAGTCACTCCTATTTTGTAAGGTAGGCAGCTGAGGAATCACCACTAACTACAGCAATAGCTATGCTACAGCCATCATGCCAGATTTTCATCCCAGTTAGAGTAACGATAACAAGAATGTGTAGGTGAACGCCCCTCTTCCCTCTCACTCCTCCTTACAAGGTCATGAAGTCCTGCTTGTTCACTTGTCCTGCTTTATTTGCTTTGTTAAACATAGCCATGGTATTGCCATTATATTAAAGTCTAATTTATTAATAATTATCTCCCCACTGGAAAGTAAGCCTCATGGGACTGGGTTCTGCCTTAACATTTTAATTTTTTCTATTTAAAAAAATTAACTTCTTAAACTATTTTTTTGAGAGCTTTTTGCTATAGGGTGTGTATGCTCACCAGACAGACAGAGAAAGACAGAGACAGAGAGACAGAAAGTGAGAAATCACCCCCCCCCCCGGGGGATGGCCACGCTGCAATCCCTTCTCCTCCATTCTCCTTGCGGGATCTTGGGCACGCACGCACATGCACCCGGTGTGAGTTTTAAGCCACTGCGTCTGGGATGAGAACCGCGGTCAACTAAATGGGAGTCCAGCGACATAGCCATTATGCTAACTGCTGGTTCCAACTTTTTAAACTTTTGACACATAAAAATTGTACATATTTATAGGACAAAGTATGGTTCTTTTAGGATATAAGTACAATGTGTAATAATCAAATAAAGGTAGTTAACATATCTAATATCTCAAATATTTATCATTGCTCATTCTAAATCCTTTTTTATTTTTGAAGAGATTTTTGCTGTAGGGTGCATGTGCTCACCAGCGAGAGACAGAGACAGAGAGACAGAAAGCAAGAAATCACCCTCTAGAGGGGATGACCACACCACAATCCTTTCTCCTTCATTCTCCTCTCAGGAGTTTGTACATCCACGCACACATGCCTGGCATGGGTTTTAAGCTGCTGGGTCTGGGACTCGAACCATATTCGACTATGTGTGAGAAGTCCAGTGACATAAACATTATGCCATCTGCTGGTCCTCCCAAATCCTTTTTTTCTTTTTTTCTTAACTAACATGAAATGTACTACAAATCATTGTTAACTATACTTACCTTACTGTGCTATAGAACACTAGAACTTACTCTTACCCCGACATAATTTTGTACCCACTAACTGACATCTCTCTACTTCACTCCACCTTCCTGGCTTCTAACAATCGCTATTCTGCTCTCTACCTCTAAGAGGTCAACTTTTCAGTGTTCACCTAGGGGTGAAAATATGTGAATACTCCCTTTCTGTGTCTGGGTTCTTTCACTTCATGTACTACGGTGTTCTGTACAACTAGATCAATTCCTTATATGGAATAGGTACTCAGTAAATATTTTTAAATAGATGAATGGAAGCAAGGAGAAAAGAAAGTTATTATGTAATTATTATATGTATGACAGGTAGTATAAATATATTATAAACTTACTTCTCCCAATTGCCTTATGGAAGAGGTATGATTATCTACAGTTTACAAATGAGAAAACTGAGGATTAGAAAGCCTGGTCATGACAGAGGTAGTATTATAGCTATTTTGGACAATGAAGTCTATATTTCTGCTGGCCTACTCTCCTTTATTAGCAGGGCCTTATTTATTTTTAATGTTCTGTCCCTAGACTTTGTGATTATGAATCAGCCATTTCCCCAAATGCTCAGGGCTATGTCATAGCTTGCTTTATAGCCAGTCTCCCTTCTCACAGAGACTGGAGCCCAGGCCCAGATCTACTTCCGAGACTTGTCCCTGCTCCTTGCCAACGTGCGGCGTGGCACTCCATGCCCGAGGCTCCCTCCTCCCTCCTCCCTCCTCTCCCACAGTATCTCATTTCGGTCTCCATGATCCTTACACACCTAGCAAAGTTAAGGACTTCCATTTTCCAACAGTTTAGACCTGAGTCTGGTGAGCTATTCAGAAAAAAAAAAATGGTTAGGGAGAGAAGTCCTAAAAAATATACACACACATGCATGTTTGGAGTTAGCATTTTAGCTACACACTTGTTTACCAAACTTTTCTTTAACTATGATATTATGATTAGTGTTTGGCCCATTTTATTTTAAGAAAAACCACACTCATGACAAATCATTTTAAATTTTAAATATCCATTTCTTTCGAGTGGAGTAATATCTTGTACACGACTGCAAATCAATCTTAGGGTAGATCATCTTAATTTGTGTGATTTTCTCCACCTTTATGCTAACTCACTCACACCACATGCAATAGGAATTCTTTTAATTAGTCAACTTTAACTTTTTCAATCAAATTTTCAAAGAGAGAATAACATTTTTTTTTTTAACATTCTTATACCGGCAGCTGAGCTAAAGCTCCATTAACTTTTGTAACTAACACAAGACCTACGATTGTTCTAACAGTTTAGGGTAAAAATACACATAACTCTCTCTCTTTTCTTTTTTACATTTTTGCCATAGATCATGTGTACTCATCATACAGACAGAGACAGTGACAGGGAAAAAGAGAAATCAACCCCTGGGGGGAATGGCCACATCGCAATCCCTTCCCCCCTGTTCTCCTCCTGGACTTTGGGCACACATGCATACGTACTCTGAGTTTCAAGCCGCTAGACCTGAAGCTTGAACTGAGTCAGCCATGTGGGAATCCAGCTCCTTAACTGCTATGCCACCTGCTGGCCCCAGGAACAAACACATATAACTAATAAGAAAGGTGCGATGTAAGTAGTTGAAGCGCAAGAATATGGTACACTAGACAATTGTCCAAATTCTTTAGTTCTTTGAGTATGCCATGGGTATTAAACTCTATGTTTTAGAGAAGGAATAAGAATGAGAATTTATAAATCTGCTAGGCTCAGCTGCAGTGGTACATGCTGCTAAGACATTGTGCTCCATGGATTGGGACCACATGGGAGTCCTGGATTTGGTTTCTGGTCCAAACTAGAGGTCAGGCACACTCTAGTGGCTGTTGCCCCAGCACCTCGAGAAGGCTGAGGCAGGAGGGTCCTGAGCCCCAAACCGCCTTGGACAATACAGGAAGGTCCTTCTGCAAAGGAGCTGGGTATGGTGGTGTACACCTGTAGTCCCAGATGAAAGACTGAGGCAGGAGAGTCACAGCGTGGAGAGAGTTTGTCTTTAAAAACATTGTTTTAAACAGATTTTGATCTACACTGGGCTGTCCTGTGAGGCTGGATCTCCTCCCAAGCTCTGTTAGTGGGCATCCTCCTTACTCTCCCTACGCTCAGGTCTGTTAACACGTCTGCTGTCAGGAGCCACTTCTCTGAGGAGTTTTAACTCCTTGCAGATGAAGCAGGATATCACATCAGCATCTGGCTAGATTCTAGGCTGACTCTGACTTTCTAGAAAGCTCACAGTAGCTGGTTTCTTTCTCTCTTTCTTTCATTTTAAAAATTCCATCTGAAATGCACAAAGGGTATTGCACACTGACTCTGGGCCTCGTTGGAGATGTGGAACTGGTGGAGAGAGAGCACACTTAATTCAGATAAAAGCACAGCTCATTCTTCTGCCTCCATACAATCAAGCAATTATAGCACCAGGCCAGAATTTTCTCCCACATTTTGTACATAAAACATAATTCCTCCACCAGCTGCTCACCAACATTTTGTTGTCTCCTCAGCAGACAACAAAATAACAAAACAGATCGGCAGAGGATGATCTGCCAGCATAACGGATGAGCGGCAGCCCCCTCCAACCAGCCTGTCGTTAGGAAACCATTTTCTGTTTCTAAAATAAACCCTCTGAAATCATCACCTTCCTACATCTGTGCTTCTACCTAGGGGAGAGACAGAGAGAGACAGAGAGAGGGAGAGAGGCTCTCCTCACTTACACGTACTGAAATAAGTCAAAGCAGACTGAAGACCATGTATCAGTAGTGAACAGTGGAAGCAGTTACTCAGGCTTAGAGAGCAGAGGTTTTATGCTCGCTGTACTCACACAGTCCTACTTAGACACTAGATATTAGGAGTATGTTAAAAGCAAATCCCCTGACCTTGAAATCTGCTTCATGCTTTTTCTTCTGTTATCCATTTTCCTTCTGAACTGCTCATTTGCCCCCTGAGCATCGCCGCATCATCCCCCCATTCCTCTTCTCCAGCACTTACAGCAGTTTAAGGACACGATGGGATTTATAGGTGGGAAAGGAGAGCTAGGAAGAATGGGATATTTCAAACCCAGATTGGCAGTAACTGTTTCTGTCCTGAAGAAAGGTGAAATCATGGACACAATTGTTTCTCAAGTTTAATAGTTTATTTCTTCTTCTGAGAGAGAAAGAGTGAGAGAGACAACCCCAGCAGGGTCCTCATGCCATGATCCACCCCAGCCTTATTCAGCCCCAGAAGAGGGTGTATGTGTGTACCTGATGTGTTCAGGGCAGTCTCAAACCTGGAATCTTGCCATGTGGGTCCAGCATCACAGAGATATAAATTTTATTTTTTTCCCATTGATAGACATGAAGGGGCAGAAAGAAGGAAAGGGAATGTGGAATCATTGACAGATTTACTGTCTTTGAAGGGAGAGCAGGGCAAAGGGGTCCATCACATACAGGAGCACATTAAGGAATCTCTGTGTAACCAAAAAAGCTTGAAGAGCTATTCTGGTTTACAAAAACAAAACAAAACATCCAGGCCTGAATGTGGAAGGCTCAGTGCCTTCAGCAGACAGTAAAGGAAGACCCAAGACTCTGGGCAGCCTCTCTGGTGATGTGGTAAATGTTCAGTAAGATTGGCCACATACACACAAAACTTGATACTTTGTGGAGGGTGAGTTTCAAAGACGTGGGACTAGAGGTGAAATCGTTGGAATATATAGACATCAGGGGACAGTAACATCCTGGTTGCCAGAACTCACTCAGTGGAGGTTCAGGAGCAAAGGTGACCAGGAAAGCACTTGTCTTCCCACCCAGCCTTCACCCTGTGGGGTCCTAGAATGGTTGGAGGATCGTGGGCACATGCCCCATTGTGCAGGTCCTAGAGTTCATAGTCACAGATGAGTGACGAAAGCTCAGACAATTGCAAAGCACTCTCTCATGTATTTCTCTCTGGTGTTTCTGACTTTTTTTCTTTTTTTGGAGAGGTTTTTGCTATAGGGCACGTGCGCTTGCCAGACAGAGACAGACAGAACGCGAGAAATCACCCCCCAGGGGGGATGGTCACGCCGCAATCCCTTCTCCATTCTCCTCTCGGGATCTTGGGCACACACGCACATGTGCCCAGCGTGAGTTTTAAGCCACCGGGTCTGGGACACGAACCATGGTCGACTATGTGGGAGTCCAGCGACATAGCCATTATGCTAACCGCTGGTTCCCCTGACTTTTTAAAAATATATTTTTTTATTATTATTCATACATTAAACCACTATACATCATTTAGATTGTGAAGAAACTTTATCCAGCATGATACACACCTCAGTCCAGCCCAGTTGAGACCACCACACACATCCTCGTCAACAGATGATAGACCTTATCTGTGGCCCACGAGTGTCTTACCTCTCCATCCCTCCCCCCCGAAATTTCCTACACTCTTGCCCTCCCACACTCTCTTTCCACTTTGTCTCTAGTGTCCATTACGATTTTTAATACATTTATGTTCTCCAGTCTTTCTTCAGGAGGGGAGCAGTGAAACCAACTTGTACTTCTGTTCTCCTTTTGACTCTCATCTCACTTGACCATTTAAGTCCCGGACACCCCAGCTGCCCCTGGTGCACATCCATGAATCCTTACAGCAGGAGCTTGCCCCCCTACTTGGCAGGAAGTTGAGAATGGAGTTATGGTATTTGTTCAAGATGAGATCATTAAGATAACTAAGCTGTAAGGAAGACAGGAATTTCACTTTCTACCACTCCAAGATCTGTGAAGGACACATATCAAAATTGTATGTTCGTTATGATTATTATTAGGCCATAGGACGAACTCCATTTTACAGATGAGCAAAAACGTGGAGTATGTGGCATTTAAATACGTAGTTAGAGATGATATTTCTTTCTTATTGCTCAACTGTACATACTGGCTTGAGATAAATGAAACCTCTTGTTCTAGTCTGGTTGTCTGGGACCATTTAGAAGGACAATTTTTTTTTTCATGTTTTGCCATAGGGTGCGTATGCTTACTAGAGAGAGACAGAGAGAGGGGAAGAGAGAAATTACCCCCCAGCAGGGATGGCCACATTGTAATACCTTCATTTTCATTCTCTTCTCAGGGTTTTGGGCTCACACTTGCCTGGTGTGATTTTCAAGCCATGGGATCTGGGACTTAAACTGTGGTCAGCCATGTGGGAGTCTAGGGCCTTAACCATCACCCCACCTGCTGGCCCAGAGAGAAAAATCTTCTAAGGGTGGTCGTATGGTTTGTTGAAAATGGGGAATGGGTAAAACAAACTTCACTCTCAGACACAGAAAAGGAGAACAGGAGTCCAAGTCAGTGTCACTGATCCCCTCCTAAACCAGTCAGGGACATCGGAGAGAAATATACGAGAGAGCACTTTGCAATTTTCTGAGCTTTCATCACTCATCTATGACTATAAAGTCTACATGGTGACTTGCATAATTACAATGATTTCTCCATGTTCTTTTTTTTTTGAGAGACTTTTGCTAGAGGGTATGTGAACTCACTAGAGAGATAGAAAGTGAGAAATCACCCCTGAGGGGGGATGGCCATGCTGCAATCCCTTCTCCTCCATTCTCTTCCTGGGATTTTGGGCACACATGTATACGCATCTAGTGCAAGTTTTATGCAGCTGATCCAACTAGCCAACAGGACATACAAATAAAATCATTTTCTACCAATTTTTCTGTAAATTATTATGTATAGTAAAATTTATGGCAATGTATGCTCTTAGTAGGTATCATCTAGGAGTTCCTCTTAGAAAGCTACTATACTTCTTGGGACCAGCAGTTAGCATAATGGCTATGTCGCTGGACTCCCACGTTGTTGACCTCAGTTTGAGTCCTGGACCCAATGGCTTAAACTCACGCTGGGTGCGTGTGTGTGAATGCCCAAGATCCCGAGAGGAGAATGGAGGAGAAGGGATTGCGCCATGGCCATCCCCCCGGGGGGTGATTTCTCGCTTTCCATCTCTCTGTCTCTCTGTCTTTCTGGCAAGGGCACATGCCCTATAACAGAAACCTCTCCCCAAAAAAAGGAAAGAAAAAAGGAAAGCTACTGTACTCCTAATGCCATACAAGGGGGTTTCTCTTGGAAGGAAGGTATCAGTTTAGAAAGTGAGTTGATAGCTGACCATTTGGAAGTAAATGCACATACTAAAACGGAGAGTGTCAAAGGAGACTTCAGAACAGGAAGAGCCAAGTCGTTATGCATACGGACATATTTGAAATATTCCTGGGTACAGGAGGTACCAGGAAAACCACAAGGAATTGGATGTTACATTGGTAGGCACGATTCAGCTGTGAAATTCACTGCCAGGGGAGACCCAGACAGAATGCCAGGAAGAGGCAGCTCTAGCATGCAGTGTCCACTGTGACTCTGGCCTGTGAACTTCCTTCTTTGGGCAGATTTTCAGTAGAGCTGGCTACACACACAAAAGCCTTGTGAAGTCACTTGTTTCTGTTGTCACTGAAATATAGAAATGGATCTGCAGTCTCTACCTTTAAAATTTAATATTGAACATGAAAAACACATGTAAGATGCTGAGAAAATACATATGTGAAAATCTCAGGAAGAGCCATGAGAAATTCAGAAGTCCATGTGAGCTCTGAGAGGTTTAGCACCCTGGGAGTTTGCAGGTATCCTGTTGACAATGTGGGGCACTGAACTTTCCATAACTCATGAAATGGAATGTTTGAGGTCAATAACTTTTCAGATCCTGAGAGGCTGAGCTATGCTAAGGATTATATATAGATTATGTATATTTGAAACACCCTGAAAAAAGAACAAAACAAAACAAAAACTCGGGGTAAATGAACAACAAATGTCTTATCAAAATAAATGATAGGATGAAGTGTCATTAAATTAGAGGCAAAGCATTACTGTGGTCTTCTCCAAGCTGCGTGTCTTAGTCCAGGCGTTATAATAGAACATCACAGACCAGGTAGCACAGAAAATTAACATTATTTTTCACAGTTCTGGGAGCTAGAAGTCCAAGACTAGGGGCCAGTGTGTTTGCGTTCTTGGTGAGGGCTCTCTTTCTCTTTGTACCACATACAGGTTCTCCTTAGCTTGCACACAGAGAGACATGACTTGCTCCTTCCTCTTTATGTAACGTCACTAATCCCATCACTAGGGCTGCACCCTCATGGCCTCATCAACTTTAATTACCTTTTGGAGGCCGCATCTCCAAATGCGATCACATGTGAGATTAGTTTGGGGTGGACTCAGCATTCAGTCTGTCCCTTCCTTCAGCCTGTGGCCCACCAGGCACGTCAGAGGCTCACACTCAGTCCTCGCTTGACTATCCCCTGTAGTTTCTTAGGTTCGCTGTGCTGCACTGCACCACACTGCACTGGAACATCTATGAGCTAAGCACAAACGAGCTGTCTTGGCCATCCTTCAATATTTGGACCAGCTGGAAAAAGTCTTAAATTAAATAAATGTGTTAATGCTGAGCTAGAACAGCTACATAGAGTCTCTAATATATAACTATGGGTGTATTTATCAACATTAAAAATTTCTTTAGGTGGAGAGTTTGAAAATAATTTTTTTATTGTGGATAACTATGGGTACATTTACAAAGATTAAAAATTTCTTTAGGTGGAGAGTTTGAAAATATTTTCATTTTGGGGACCAGCAGTTGGCATAATGGCTATGTTGTTGGACTCCCATGTAATCAACCACAGTTCGAGTCCTGGACCCGGTGGCTTAAACTCACGCTGGGCACCTGTGCGTGCGTGCCCAAGATCCTGGAAGGAGAATAGAGGAGAAGGGATTGCAGCATGGCCATTCCCCTGGGGGGGGGGGTGATTTCTCGTTTTCTATCTCTCTGTCTCTCTCTGTCTCTCTGGCAAGCACACACGCCCTATAACAAAAACCTCTCAAAAAAAAAGAAAAGAATTTTATTTTTATTTTTGTGACTACCTAATTTAGTATTTATAATAATTATTTACTTCAGTATTTTGAAAAGTATAAGAGGACTTCAAAAATTTCTTGGGCAAATTGAATTAAAGAATAAGTTTATTTTAGTGGAAAATAAGTTGTAATCCATGCATAGTTTTTTCATAATATCAATTTACATGGGCTTTTTAAAGATCTATAAACATGCTAGTTTTAGTGCAGGTTTGGGGGTCTGATGTATTACTAGATGGCCGCTGGATTTTTGGGGCAACCAGGACCTGAATGGGGTGGTAGAATGACGTCAGTGTAGAATGATATGCCCTGCCTGTCTGTCACCTCGCATTTGTCAGGCAGAGCCTAGTACCCAAACACTTCTTAAAACACTGTTATTTCAAGACAAATAAATCTGCTGCCAAAAAATCACAGATGTATTTCCATTTCTGCAAAGAGAAAAGAAATGTTATGCTGAAATATTCAGGCTAGGCATACCAAAGAAAGCCAAGTAAATGAATTATGAGCCATTGCCCAGGATACAGCACAACATGAGTCCTCCAGAATTTACAGGCTTCAGCAATACCTGTGAGTTATATGGCCACTTCGGCTCACAGAAATACATAGCTTCATTCCAATGTCTATATTGTCACTTTCTCCTTCATATAGCTGGCCAGTTTAGCTATAAATTTGACAGTCAATACATTTTTGAAGATTATATAGGTTTCAAAGATTTGTTTTGAACACAATGTTAGAGTTTTTTTTTTTTTCTTCTTTTCTTCAGGAAGAGTCAAAGAAAGTTGAACCGCATTGCATGAAATGAGGATTACAGTGAATACAAATATCTGAGAATTTATCAATCTATCCACCCATTTGTATATCTATTCTACTCATTCATCCATTTAGCCATTGAGCCATTGAGGAATTCTGAATAGGAATACTGCCTTTCCACTTATCCATAATAAGACCAGACCATTTAAAACTGTGACTTAGAGGGACCAGCAGTTAGCATAATGACTATATTGCTGGATTACCATGTAGTCAACCACAGTTGAAGTCTTGGATCTTGTGGCTTAAACTCCCGCTGGGTGCGTGTACGTGTGTGCCCAAGATCCCAAGAGGAGAATGAAGGAGAAGGGATTGCAGCATTGCCATCCTCCCTGCGGTGTGATTTCTCGCTTTCTGTCTCTTTGTCTTTGTCTTTCAGGCGAGTGCACACACCCTATAGCAAAATAAAAACAAAACAAACAAAAACCTCTCCCCCCCAAAACACAAAAACTGTGACTTGGAGATCCTTGTAATATGGGGTTATAACTCCTATACAACAAAAAGTTGGATTCTGTGGTATTAAAGATAGTTTGGAACCAGCAGATGGCATAATGGTTACATTGCTGGACTCCCACATAGTCAACCCTGATTCAAGTCCCAGACCCAGTGACTTACAACTCATTCCGTGCACTTGTGCATGTGTGTCCAAGATCCTGAGAAAAGGATGGAGAAGTGATTGCAGCATGGCCATCCTCCCTAGGGGTCATTTCCCACTTTCTGTCTCTCTGCACCTTCAGGAAGTGCATGTGCCTTATTGCAAAAATCTCCCTTTCAAAAAAAAAAGTCACATATACTGAGTGCTTTTGATAATTCCATTTTCCTATCAAATTGAAGGAAAGAGTCAAGAAGCTATAGTTTGGGTGCCAGAATATCAAAATGTCTAGGATACTTCCACTTACTGTTTCAGTTATGTGTAAAACACCTGTTGGGAATTGTGATTGTTTAGGCAAGTCCAGAGTGTAATTTCCCAAAGCCGAAGAAAAGTATAGACTTCCATGCATATCCCAATATTTATCAGACTATAGGGGATGTAAACAAAAAATGCTTCCATCTTTGAAGTGTTCAAGGAGAAAGCTCTGTTTCCTGTTACTCAAAGGAACCTGAACCCCTCCAGCCAGTTTAAGACCTCATGGCCCCTCTTCTAGCCACTGGATTCAGCTGTTCATGCTGTTGTTGATTCAGTGATTCCCAGATAATCTGCCAAGGTAAGTGAATACCAATTACATTCATGAACAGTCAAGTCCAAGATTATTAGTTTGGTAGTTTCATGGCCAGTATTGGATCTCCATAAAGGCCATTAAGAAACTGATGCAACTGTAATTGTGCTGCCCCTTGAACTTTCCAATAGCACAGCAATTCCAAGTCAAGCTGCAAACCCTGGAAGATGCAGGCTGTTTGCCTATATACCCTAGTGGTATCAATTGCTTAGAGGCTTTGCCCTCTTTTTGCTCTGAGCCTGCTGGGCCCAGGCACTTCCCCATTGTCTCCTATGGCCTCTACCTCCACAACAAGGACAGAGAAGAGCCTCCTGTGCTGCTACTCATCCATACTTGCCCCCACTTCGTGAACAGAAGGTGCCATGTCTAGTAAGATTATAGATGGTTTTATATTTTCACCAAGGAATTATTTTTTGCTTTTTTTCCTTTTCTGTTGAATGTTTTCTAATATGTTCTTAAATGTTCTTATTTGTTCTCTGTTCTAAAAAAATTAGAAGCATGTGTTCAACATCCCTGTCACCTTTTCTGCTTTTTCCTCTACAATGTAATGTTTTTCTATTTAAATTTTGTAATAGATGTTTGTTGTCGACTCATATTTTCAAAGAAGTTGTGATAGTTAATTTTATGTCTCAACATGACCCTTTGGTGGACAAGACATTAAAGTGTAAGAAGTCCCAAGGCATCAGGCAGTTCTGCCCGTATGACTTTGCCAGAGATAGCCCACATGGCTGCTCTTACAGACTGAATTGGAGGCACACAGTTTTGCCACACTAGTGCTGTGTGCTGGTAGAACTCCAACTTTAGGTTCTTCGTGGTAATCCTGCTACCAGTGCTGCTGTGGTGACTGTCTGTGATTGCTCTGCCCTGGGGCAAACCTCTGCCCGGTGCCTGTGCATGAGTGCCCAAAACAATTGGTTTTTGAAGACATTCACTGAAATCTAGGAGGAGGAGTCACCCCTCTCACCTAGGAAGGTCCATTCTGTGCACCTGCAGAATTAACATCTAATGGATGCTGACAGGGCTTGCTACTTTCGTCCTCTGGAGTAGTGACTCAAGCCACACCTGGGACTACTTGAGCTTGAATGACTGAGAAGACCTACACTCTCTGTCTTTAAGTCATTCCTTTGTACTCATATGCCATTGTATGTGGTTAAAAGTAACCACAAAGCAGCCTGCATGCCTTGCAGCTTTTATATTTCTTCTAACAGATATCCTAGTTCATCAGTCTTTTCATTCCATAAAGCCCATGGGCATAGACACAATCCATGCAACAGCGATGGCCTTCCCTTCAGTTTCCAGTACCTGGTTCCGCTTTATCACGTAGGACCTCATCAGAATGACCTTCACTACCCATATTCCTATTAACATTCTGGCCACTACCATTTAAGCAATCTGCAGGAAATTCTAGATTTTCTCTAATGTTCTCTCTTGAGCTCTCATGGGTATTGGGCTCCATTTGTGGCAATACAGACCTTTTCTTGGTTATAGCAACAAACCTGTTTCTCAGTACCAATTTTCTGCCTTACTCCGTTTATTGATGCTATATCAGAATAACACAGATTAGGTAATTGATAAAGAACAGAAGTTTCTTTGGATCAGCATTTGGGGGGCTGGGGGATCTAGTAGTATCCCATTAGCATTTGGTGTGGGTTTTCTGTTGTATGTATGCACAGAGAGACAGGAGTGCGTCGGCTTCTCCCGTAAAGGAGGTCTCTTCCTCTCATAAAGCCACCAGTGACAACATAAAAACCTCACCTGATAAACTTAAGACTAACTATCTCTTAAAGGCCTGATCACCAGAAACCAGCAACATATGAGTTTGGGAATTAAATTTCCAGCATGTAGATTTTGGGAGACACGTCCAAACCGTAGCACACAGTTAACGATCCTGATGTCAAACCAGTTCCATCGTCCTCCAGAGACCATATCCATTATTTTTTGTTGCTGTTGCTTTTTTCGTGTTGTAGGTAAGGTGCTGGACTTGCACAAGACTGACAACAGCCTTTTATGCCAAACTGTCTGAGGCAACATGTGCAAAATGCTTATCCTAACATAGGCAGCAAATAGTAAATGCTTGCTAGTCTTGTCATTATGATGAGTGGCCTAAGGTTTCTATTCATGCTTTCTGAGAAAAAGTCTCATTAAATTATGATAAACTCTTTATTTGTGAATCTAACGCTTTACTTTTTTAAGATCAAATAAAGACATGTGATTTGGGGACCAGAAGATGGCGTAATAGTTATGTCCCTGGACTCCCATGTAGTTGTCTGTAGTTCGAGTTCTGGACTGAGAGGCTTAAAACTCATGCCAGGCATATATGCATTCATGCCCAAAATCCTAAGAGGAAAATAGATTGGGGTATGGTCATCCCCCTGGGTGGTGATTTCTTTCTTTCTGTCTCTCTGTCTTTCAGGTGAGCACACACACCCTATAGCAAAAATCTCTCTTAAAGAAAAAAAAAGAAAAAGACATGTGATTTGACCAAGAATTATTATCATTACTTTTGTTTTTGTTAAATATGTGTTTGTATACAAGAAAAACAATGCCAAGTTATAAAATTTCTTCTGTATGATTTTTATGGGACAATGAAAAAGAGAAGTGTAAAATTCAGTAAAATGTATCAGGTTAATATAACATACACAATGGTTATGAAAATTTGGAACGCAATTAGGAAAAAATAAAGATGGATATGCTCACTGTAAATTATAAAACATTTACAGGACAGCAGGTGGCAAAGTGGTTGAGATGTTGGGCACCCACTTGGCTGATCATAGTTCAAGTCCTGGATCTAGTAAGTAGCTCAGAATTCACACTCAGTGCTTGTGCACGAGTGTCCAAAGTTAAAGAGGAGAGTGGAGGAGAGAGGACTGTGGCATGGTCATTGTCCCTGGGGGATGATATCTCACTTTCCCTCTCTCTGTCTCTCTCTGGCAAGCACACATACCCTATGGCAAAACCCAAAATAAATAAATAAATAAGGTATTATCAATTCTGCAAGGACCCTGATCTGAGTAGAATAATGGTGGCAAACATAACTACTGCAAGGTTCTTCACTTCAACAAACTGTGAACCTTTGTGAAAAGGAAGACAACTAATTTAATTGATTCAGAAGTGACTTCCTGAGATAATCAGAATCGAAGCTCCTGTAGCAGTTTTAAATATGGCATTGATTGTCATGTTGAGAGGAGGGACTATACTCTCTTTTTAGCTGGGCCAACTTTAGTTACTAACTGTACTAAACATAATGAGTAGAAGTACATTCTGGGACTTCCAAGGATAGTCACCAATGGTAACAGAGCTTCTGGTGGAGTAGCCGGGACACTTGTTTTGGAAGCCCAGAGCCACCAAGTGAGGAGCTTCATGACTGAGATTGCCATGCTGTGTGGAAACCCAGGCCTCTAGAAGAGGCTGAGTGTAGACGCTTCTGTGTGTAGCCCCAACTGAAATCACAACCATTGTCAAAGATGTAAGAATTCCTCCGGATAATTCCAGCCTCAGACACAGCCAGTCCCAGAAGCTTAGCCATTTTAGCTGAGGTCCAATTTATGGTGCTGAAAGCAGAAATTCCTGCTATTCCCTGTGACTTTCTGAACCTGCGTCTCTTTCAGTATTTTGTTACACTGCAGTAGGTAATGGGAACATGTCCTTTCTTGTCACATGGTCTAAAAAGACTCTCTCTGGAGAATGTGTATAGAGAAGCGGGAAAATGCTCTGAGCCAAAAAAAATATCATTAGTTCGATCTCCCAGAGCTAACACTATATTTGTGTGTTACTTTAGCATTTCAAAGGCATTTTCAAATAAATATCTTAATTTGAACAGTTTCACAGTTTTTTCCAAGTTGGGTTTTTTTTTTTTTTTTTTCATTACTGCCAACTTGGTCCCAGACCATGCACTAGGCTCCCGGGC
>NW_006159608.1:2646445-2652542 GCF_000334495.1 Tupaia belangeri chinensis | reverse complement strand
TTCCATTTGGGTTTTTTTTTTTTTTTTTCATTACTGCACACTTGGTACCAGACACTGCACTAGGCTCCTGGGCCTGTGGCCAGTGCCCTTACAGAGAGCCTGTGAGGCAAGTGGGATTAGTTTGATTAGCAGTTCGAGATACTGGACAGTCCTCACTCCGTAGTTAATTTTTATAAAGGTCTTACTATGTCTCAAACACTTTCTAAGTGCTTTTTAAGCATTAGTACATTTTATCTTGATAATAGTTCTATAAAGTAGCTGCTCTCGCCCTCACTTTATAGTCCCAATCACAGGACTGGGACCCACATAATGGTTACGTAGCTGGTGTCCCACATAGTTGACTGTGATTTGAGTCCCCAACGTGGTGGCTTAAAACTCATGCTAGCCACATGTTCATGCATGCCCCAAAGCCTGAGAGGAGACTAGAGGAGACGAGATTGCAGAGGGACCATTGACTCTGGGGGTGATTTCTCTTTCTGTCTCTCTGTCTCTCTCTGCCACTCCAGTGAGCATGCACAAACTATAGCAAAAATCTTTCTCAAATAAATAAATAAATAAATAAAGCACAGGATTATATATCCTCTGATTAAAAATTTTGTTAAAAGTATGCATAGAAAAAAGTAGAAAGGAGACATTAAAGGGAGAGTGAGAGTATTAGTAGATTCATGGATTTGGGTTTCTTTTTTCCCTTTTTAAGTGTGTAGCTATAATTTTCTGTAATGTTCTACTACCTCCAAAATATAAAAACAAATTTAAGTCTAATAAATTTATAGGTCCTCACATAACAAATTCCATACAGAAGACGATTCTTATTTGGAGTGATCTCATGCTTTGACATATTATCTCCTCAGAAGGACACATACCACTCACATCTGGTAAACCAGATGGCTGCTCCAGCTAGTAATTTTGGACTTAGATGCAAGTCACATTCTGGACAATGACGTGAACAAAACAGAGACCCCAGGTTCCTGATGGATCAATGGGTAAATATTTGTCTCTGATTCTTTATGCTTCAAGGAGCCAGAGAAAGAGAAGAAAGAGAATAACTGAGGAAATTGTGTAAATACTGAGGAGTTTACCCAGATACAAAGGGAGAACTTGAGAGAATTATATGGGGCATTCAAACATTATAAAGTCAGAAATGTCACAGGGAAGGGAGGCAGGACAGTGTTAAGAGAAAGGTGAAGTGAGAATGAGAACACTCAGAAGGGACCCCCACAGGACCAGCAGTGAAAATGCTTGCTGGACGCTACTGTTTGTCAAGCTGAGGCCACATGGGAGGCCAGAGGTCAATTCCCAGCTTACTCTAAGTGTTAGACACCATGGCCTGGACTTGTTATCCCAGCTACTTGGGAGGTTGGGGCCGGAGAATCATGGCACAAGAACCTGTGTAAAGCAGTACACACACACACGCACACACACACACAAACACACACACATGCACACATACACAAAAACACACACACACACATACATACACACACATACCCACACATACCCACATACCCACATACACACACATACACATACACACATATACACACATACACACACACACACACACAGGCACCCACATCACAGAATCCTCCTATATCACTATCTCTCACACCTCATGGAGTAGGCATGATGACATGCTCTTTTCTCTTGGTTGTCAGAGGGCTTATGAGCTTGCCAGTGAGAGACATAGAAACAGAGAAAGACATAGAAGGTGAAAGTACCTCCCCCTTGTGCGTGGACACATTTCAATCCCTTCTCCTGCATTTCATCTTCTGGGGATTTTAGACATGCATGTACACCTATATGGTGTGTTTCTCAGGCCTCTAGAGCTGGGTTTCAAACTGTGTCCAGGCAGTCCCATTGACACTAGGACCTGGGGCCAGCTTTGACATCGCCACTTTTAAGAAAACGGAGCTGAACGTGGTTGTTCCAGGCTGAACAAAAGGAAAGAGCCTTGTTTTGGATTCTGAATGCTGTATTCCCCCAAATTCATCTGTTAAAGTCCTAACCCTCAATGTGAGAGTAGAAAGAAGGGCCTTGGGAGATAATTAGGTTTAGATGGATCAGGAGGGTGGGGACCTTCCTATAGTATCAGTTTCCTTCCAAGAAAAGACTTCAGAGATATAACCTTTTCTGAGGGCAGGTGGGAAAACTTCATGTGAGCACACAGAGAAAAGTCAACCATCTACAGTCTAAGCAGAGAGCCCTCCCCGGAGACTGAACTGACCTGCAGCTTGATCTTGCACTTCCTAGACTACAGAACTGTGAGAAATAAATGGCCATCATTTAAGATCTAGTGTATTTAAAGCAACTTCAGTCAACTAAGACAAGCCTTAAATAAACCTAAATCTATGGGAATCCAACATATTGCTGCAGATATACTCTCCAGAATGGGTATTCCAACATCTGAATTCTAGTTCTAGTTTTAACACAAATTAGTAATTCGATGTGTTAGGCAAGGGAGCTTTATCTTTTAAAGCTTAAAGGATATCATGTAATCTCTGGAAAGGATGACTTTTTTTTGCCTTCACAAAAATACTTTTGGGGAAGTAAATAAGATGATGTCTTAGGGCAAGGAAAATAAATGCTTTAAAAAAATGGTCATTTTCTTCACTCATTAGATAGGACCTCCGACCTGACCTAATTCATTTGGTAGTAAAATTTGACCTGAACCTGAAGGGAGCACGTTTATTGCCTTGAATATTGAACGCAGTGTGAATTTTCACGGGTTTCACCACAGAAAAATTAATGACTTTGTTTATGTGCTGCCCTAGGCCCCGCTGGGCGAGCTGCGTAGTCGGGCGTCGCAAACCCCATAACCCTCAGTGAGTATTTGACCTCTCACGTTGCAGATAAGGGACTATGGGTTATCTTGCATTTCACCGACCCTCTATTCCTTTCTCTTCCAGCCATAGATGCACAAGTCGTCACCAGTGAGTTCTCTTCATTTCCTAAGGCTATCTTTGACTGTGTTAAAGGACGTATAACAGCATGTGAAGAGCCGAGACAGACTTGGATCAGAATCTTTCTCTGCTCTATGTCCTTTGGAGAAAAATCCTCCAGCATCTCTAAATTCGTTTCTCTAGCTGTTAAATGGGATAGCAGTCTATTTCCCATAGGAGTTGAACAGAGCGAATGAGTCTCAGCTTGGTGCTGGCACTTCGGCTGAGTGCAGTAGCAGACACTGCTGTAATTAAATGCATGTGTCGATTTTAAATTTACCATGCAGTCTTGCTGCCCCAGGATTTTATGACATTCATGACCAGTACCCATGGAATCAATTTCCCTCTCCTGCTCACCAAGTTACTCACAGTAGCTAGAAACTTGACAGTCTTCATTTTTGCACTTCTTGAACTATAGGTGTAGAGCTAGTAATGTATTTTCAAATATTTTGTTATACAGCAGGCATTACCAAAGAGTCTTCCTCAAAGATCTGAGATGAAAGAGGAGTGGTCTTTTGTGGCTATAATGATTCAAAGCTGTACATTCTGGGCTGAATTAGTCAGGACGCTAAGATCAGGGCTTCTCTTCAAGGAGACTTACCCGTAATGTGACTCCTGAGCCAGGAAACCATTTAATATCTGTGTTTAGGTGGCCTCCTTCCTCCTGTCTTTAATGGACCCACATTATAGAGGCAGAAGGCCTATTAACCCAGGACCCCAAGCGTGCTACCATAAATTCACCATAAAATCTGTTGACGTTAGTTGACTGTCAGGGACATAAAACTGTCAGTGGCCACGTTTTCAATTACTTTGTACATGTTGGTACATGCACACCATAGCAACTGTGGGGGAACATGCCATTCTCACACATGTGGGAATAGTGGTACCTGTCTGCACACGAAGGATGGGAGTTTCATAAAGCCCAACCATAGTCCAGATCCCCTGCGTTACTACTGGGGAAGGAGAAGATACGTTCTGGTTTGCTCCAGTAATGTGGGTTTTCTTCCTTGTAGTGTGTTACAGTGTATTGGCCTGATCATTTTAGTTTCAGTTCTCCACTAGCCATTGAAGGTTCAAGCTATGCCTATAAAATTTTTAGTCTTCACCTTCTATATTGGTGGTTCTCCATAAATATGTTGATCTCAATCCATGACTTACAGAATTAACCTGAGGATTTAAGACAATCGGTTGATTGTGTTTCTATGTCCGCAACACCTCTGTCCTTGGAAACTTCACTTGAAGATATTTTAGGTGGATGCACTGAGTGCTGTTCTTGGGGCCAGAGCTAAATTGTCCAACTCTGGCTGAATGAGATGCCATTACTGAAGGTGATTACTTCCCACCTTGCCTGGTCACTTACCAAAGACTTCATATTGCTCTCTGCCTGTCTGAGTCCTTTCTCCTCCAGGCTGTCAAACATACCTCCAGCAGATTATCCTTATGCCACAGAGAGATGAGTCAGATAAAACACTATACGAAATGATTTTCCAAACATTTAATCCTAGCATTTGAGACCTAGTATCCCATTCTTTCCATCCAGTTCAGATTCGTTTCCTGGTAAAGGTGCATTGAGCCAGACACACTCCGAGCATCACTGAATCTGTGCTATCTACCAGATTTGGGAAGGCTTTGGTTTGACTCTATGCTCTGCCATGTCCTAAGCATGTTACCTTGGCAAGATCAGGAAGTCTTATAATAATAAGAAAGAACAATGCTACCTGTACAGTTGCGGTGAGGAATAACTGATATGCTGAATGGAAAGTGTCTGATGGATCATGATATGAAAGAAATGCTAGCCCCTTCCTGTTAGCATAAGTGCTTTCTCATATTAATTCTTCTATTTCATGTAAAATAAGTCTTCCTACAATCTTACTGTCTGTATCTTACCATCCTTTAATGAAAGTCAGGACAAACAGGTATTTGTAGTTTGCAGAGATTTTTGTATACATGATGCTGTTTGATCCACATCCATATCATGAGATAGGTGAAGGAAGCACTGCCTCTTCCTTATAAAAGAACTATAAGGAGAGAATACTCATAAATTTGCAGTAATGAAGTCTTGAGCTTCAAAACTAGACACGGAATCAAGTGTATATAAATTAAAATACCTCATTTCTCAAGGTTCAACTATTTAGAGCAAGGACCACATTTAGACTGACTTGATTGTCTTCTTTGCTGTCTTTCCACATCCTGTCCCAAAGACCCTCTTCTGGTCAGATCCAACTTCTTGCATCTCCATTTCTGTAGAGACAGGCTCTCTCAACTTGTTCAATGTCTTCTTATGCTTAAGTTCAGTAGTGTTAACCGCCAATTCTAAGATCTTTGGATTTTCATGGGAGACATCAAAGAACCCATGTTGTCAGACACCAAGCATCAGAGAACATGATTCTTCATAGTGTTGTGATGAGCAATGGAGGCAGCTTAGAGATAGATTGAAGATGTCAGATGCTATGGACATGGAAAGGCTTCTTCCTTGGATGGTCAAAGAAAGGCACCCACTCTGCTCCCTTGTAAAGAATTTTTATTTTTTGCCTTAAGGCATGTGCACTCACTAGAGTGAGACAGAGATAGTGAGAGGGAAAGTGAGAAATCATCCCCCAGGAGGGATGACCATGCCACAATCTCTTCTCCTACATGTTCCTCCTAGGATCTAGGGCTTGTATGCACACATACCCTGTGTGAGTTTCAAATCATTGGGTCTGGGACTTGAACTGCAGTTAGCCATGTAGGAGTCTAACAACGTGACCACTACACCATCTGCTGTTCCAGGTTTTCATTCTTTCACCATTATATTAACCACTTTAAAGAATTCCTGGAGCATTTAAAAAATTGTGCATCAGTTTTTTAACTAACTACTTATAGTTAGACATTTTAAAGATAACTTACCAATATATTCCTGCTTTTTATTTTAAAATTATATATTTATAAAAATATTTTATTTTTTGTGTCATAAAAGTATACTTAAAAGGATGTGATAAAGATGAAATAAACATTATGTTGAAATGGCTTACTAATTGTCATAGCATTATAACAACCACATAAAATTTGGGTTTCTTCCATGATTTTTCTGTTCCTTATTAAAGTGAAATTTTAATGAATAGCAATGCTTATACTCATTATATATATAAATATAAATATATATATGTACTATATCATAT
>NW_006159608.1:2630350-2646419 GCF_000334495.1 Tupaia belangeri chinensis | reverse complement strand
TGTTTGAAAACAAGAAACATATTGGATGTTATAATTATAATAATATGACATATAGAATCACATATGTATTAACATTGCATTTTACCTTAAATGTACCTTAATCTACAAGATATTAGCTGATGTTTATGAGTGCATATTTAAATG
Source organism: Tupaia belangeri chinensis (assembly GCF_000334495.1). NCBI lineage: Eukaryota > Metazoa > Chordata > Mammalia > Scandentia > Tupaiidae > Tupaia > Tupaia belangeri. The sequence goes on along the minus strand of NW_006159608.1, from coordinate 2,646,275 downwards.
TACATTTCAAAAGCTCTTCCAGATAATTTCAGGGATTTTGTTTATTTCTTTGGTTTTGTTGTGCTGCATGCCAGAAGTGTTTTAATTGGCATTATTTTTATTTACTAATGTGACTGGCAAAGACCTTGGATCAGAAATGCCAGTTGCCATGTTCTTGTTCTCATGTGTTTGTGTTATTGGCATTACTTTTGATCAGACATTTATTCCTATAAACCCTACTAAACTACATGTTTACTCTTCAAGCTTATTGCAGTTGACATCAGATTTCACAATCCAAAAATATAATTAACCAGGGACACACAAAGCTCAGTGCATTACAATGCCTGTGGCAGAGGCTGCGAACTGTCCCTTCAATATCTGTGCTCGCCAATAAAAGGTGGAAGTGTTAGCTAAGTTAAAAAATGACACACTCTGATCTTCTTTGTTGTTAATTCAATCATGTGACTAAGTTCCGGTAATGGCTGTAACTTAAATAAGAGTATGTCCTCCCTGTTTCTTTTTCCTACTTTCCGAGAAAGCTCAAGTTGCCATACTTGGGACAAGAGGGAATCCTCATGCTCAGAATGGCCACAACACTGCTATAATTGTATAACAGAATCCCTGCTTCAGCCCTGGACAGCTCATGGCCACACTGTTGGTGGAGAAAGAAGTAAACTTTTTAAAAACATAATTAATAATTTTATCTTTGGTATAGCCATACAATCAGTATCTTAATGCAATATGCTAAATATAGTTTGGGTACCCATCAGTCCCACTGCATTATATAAGGCCCAGTATATTCTACCCCACAGGATACCTGGCTAACTGAATTAACAATATGTACACAGCTTAATTTCTTTCTTACTTTTTAAATGAAAAATAAAACAAAGATTTTTTTTCTCCCTTTTTTTCCTCCACACTACATGTTTAGGATACTGGAATCTAGTAGATATCTGAATAGTTAAGTACTCCAATTTATTTTTTTCTTCCATTTATTTGTAAATTATTTATTTACTTACATATTTTTTTAAACAGAGTTCTTTTTTTTTTTAATAGGGTGCATATGGTTGCTGGAGAGACAGAGAGACAGGAAACAAAAAATTACCCCCTGGGGGTATGTCCCATTGCAATCTTTTCTCCTCCATTCTCCTTGGGATTTTCAGCACACATGCACACATGCCTGGCATGAGTTTCAAGCCACCAGGGCCAGTACTCAAACTCAGTCCACCATGTAGGAACCCAGTTTCCTTAACTGCTATACCACTTGCTGGCTCCTGCTTATTTTTTTCTTCAGTCAAAGATATTACCATACACATTTTCATCAACAAATGAAACATTTTTCATTTTTGTGTCTCTTAAAGGTTTTGCTTCTTACATTTTCCCCTTTATTCCTTCTCATCACCCTCCTTCAATTCTCACCCTTCTCTCACACTGTTTCCAGTATCAACAGTAACTCTATGCTTTTATACATCCAATCCTTCCATTTCTGCCATAGAGTGCAGACATTCAGTATTTATTGTGTGGGGACATACAATGCCTCTCTTTAATAATATGGTTTGTTTGGGTCACTTAGCAGTAAATCTTCCATATTTGCCCACTTTCTTTTTTTTAAATTTATTTATTTATTTTATATTTAATTTTCTTTTATACATTCAATCACATTATTTACGTACATTACAAAGTGAATATTCCAACATGTGAATATTTCTCCCTAGTCCATTGATAAACTATAAAATAATGCTCAACAGATAATACCACATTTCTTTGTCCTATTAATGCTTTACCTCTCTCTTTTTCTTCTAAATGTCCTTCCTCAGACTCTACTCTTTCACACATACTATATATAATATTCACATCCATTTACGGTGTTTCTATATCCTTTTTGTCAAACAGTTTCTGTCATAGAGTGTGGATACTTGGTATATATTAAGTGGGGACATACAATGTCTCTCCATTGCCTGACTTGCTTCCCTCAGTAAAACTTCCAAATGTGGGAAAGTTTCCTTTTCTCCACACCCTCCACAGCTTTACCATACTTTATTTTTTGCAATCTTAGCCATTCTGACTGGGGTTAGGTAGTAACTCGTGGTTTTAATTTGCATTTCTCTTATGATGAGGGATGTTGAGTACTTTTTCATTTTTTTTTGGCTGTTCATATGTCTTATTTAGAGAGTTGTCTGCTCACTTCATTACACATTACACATTTAATTGGGCTGATTATTTTATTTTGGGTAAACTGTTTGTGTTCCCTGTATATTCTGGTTATCAGGTTCTTATCTGAGGCATAGTTTGCAAACATACTCTTCCATTATGAGGGTTGAGGATTCACTATAATTATTGTTTCTTTTGCTTTGGAGAAGCTTTTTAATCTGAGATAATCCCACTTGTCTAATTTTGGGATTATTGCCTGTGTTTTGGGGGATTATATGTAAGAAGTTTGCCTATTCCAAGAGTTTCCCCTGTATTACCCAACAGTAGTTTTATAGTTTGAGGTCTTATGTTTAGATTTTTGATTCATTTTGCATGGATTTTTGTTAATGATATGAGATAGTGGTCCAGTTTCATCTTTCTACAGGTTGATACCCAGTTTTTCCAGAATCAGTTGCTGAAGAGGTTTTCTTTTCCCCACTGGATTGACTGGTGCCCTTTGTCAAAAATCAGTTGGGTGTATGTTTGAGGGTTTATTCTGGGGTCTCTTTTGTTCCATTGGTCTACATGCCTGTTTTTTTGTGCTAATACCATCCTGTTTTAATTATCACAGATTTGTAGTTTATTCTAGCATCAGGGAGTGAGTTGTCTCCTACCCCACTGTTCTTGGGAGTATCACTTTTATAAATATAGGGTCTTTCCTGACTAGAATAATTCTGTGATTGTATTTTCTGTATCTGTGAAGAATATCTCTGATAATTTGATTTGGATTGCATTGAATTTGTATATTGTATTTTAATTTGGGTAGGATTGATATTTTGATTTTATAATTTTTCCAATCTACGAAAATGGGATGTCTTTCCACTTTTTGGCAGCATTTTCAATATTTTTTAGATTTTCATAGTTTTCCTTGTAGAGTTTTTGACTTATTTTTTTAGGCGTATTCCTAGGTGTCTTATGCTCTTTCTAGTTACTGTAAATGAGATTACTTTCTTCAATTCTACCTTAGTCTGCTCATTGTTGATGAATAGAAATGCTATAGATTTTTGTACTTGCTGTAAAAGAAGTGCTATAGATTTGTATTCTGCCACTTTACTGTATTCCTTTATCACTTCCAAGAGTTTTTTTTTTTTTTTTTAGATCCTTTTGGGTTTTTTATGTATATAATAATGTCATCTACAAATAGAGATAAATTTACTTCTTCTTTATCTACTTGAATGCCTTTTCTTTTATTCTCTTGTTTGATTACTTTGGCTAGGACTTACAGTACTATATTGTAAGACTATATACAAGAGTATATAGTCTTCTCTTGTTCCATGTTTTAGTGGAAAAGATTTCAGCTTTTCCCCATTTAGCATGATGTTAGCTATGTTGATTTTTTTAAATATGGCTTTTATTGTGTTGAGAAATGTCCATTCTATGCCAATTTTGCTAAGTCGTAATCATGAAGAGATGTTGTAGTTTATCAAATTATTTTTCTGCACCAATTGATATGATCATATAGTTTTTACCTTTCTTTCTGTTAATATGGTATTTTACACTTATGTTTTCCTTATGTTGAAAAACCCTTGCATCCCTGAAATAAAGTCTACCTTGTCATGGTGTATAACCTTTGCTGTGTGTCTTTGAATATGATTTGCTACTATCTTCTTGAGAATTTTTGCAACTATATTCACCAGAGATACTCATTTGTAGTTTTCCTTTTTTGTTAGGTCCTTTCTGTTTTAGGAATGAAAATGAGAGAGGATTTATGAAATTAATTTCGGAGGGCTCCTTCTTTTTCGATCTTTAGAAAAAGTTTGAGTGGAGTTAATTCCTCTTTAAAAATTTTGGAGAATTCAGAAGTGAAGCCATTGGGACCTGGGCTTTTCTTTGTTGGGAGGTTAATATTACTGATTCGATCTCATTTCTGGTTATGGGTCTATTCAGGCATTCTATGTCTTCCTGATTTAATCTTGGTAGATTATGTGTATCCAGGAATTTGTCCATCTCATCCAGGTTTTGTTAATTGATGTATATTCATTCATAACATTCTCTGATGATGTTTTGTATTTTTGTTATGTCCGTTGTAATATTATCTGTTTTGTTGTGAATTTGATTCATATTGTTCCTTTCTTCTTAATTATTCTAGCTAACAGTGTGTCAATCTTGTTTATTTTCTCAAAGAATCAGTTTTTAGTTTTATGTATTTTCTCTATGGTTCATCCTATTTGCTATTTCATCTATTTTTGCTCAAATCATTTTTTTTTAGCTGATTGTTTTTTAGCTTTTGTTGTTGTTGCTGCTGTTGTTTTTTTTTTCCCAGTTCCCTGAGGTGTGTTGCTAGGTTGTGTATTTGCCACCTTTCGATCTTTTTATTATGTGCATGGTTTGTTTTTGTTTTTGATTTTAATCCATTCAGCCCGTCTCTATCTCTTGACTAGAGAATTTAATTCATTACATTCAACATTATTTTCAATATTTGCGGATTTGTACCAATCAGTTTGTTACCCATTTTCTTGGTTATTTGTTGTTCTCTTACTTCTAGTAAGAGAAAAAAAAAACTCTAGTTATTTTGGTATACTACTCCCTATAGTGCATTTTTTTTTTTTTTGGAGAGGTTTTCGCTATAGGGCGCATGCGCTAGCCAGACAGACAGAGAGAGACATAGAGACAGAAAGCGAGAAATCACCCCCCAGCGGGGATGGTCACACCACAATCCCTTCTCCATTCTCCTCTCAGGATCTTGGGCACACACGCACATGCGCCTGGCGTGAGTTTTAAGCCACCGGGTCCAGGACATGAACCGTGGTTGACTACGTGGGAGTCCAGCCACATAGCCATTACCCTAACTGCTGGTTCCCCCTATAGTGCTTTTTGAAGAGCTGGTCTAGTGTTGGTAAATTCTTTCAAGTTTTATCTTTTCTTCCCTTTTGAAGGATAATCTTGCTGGGTATAGTATTCTTGGTTGAAATTATTTTTCTTTTTACTCTTTGAATATATCTTCCCATTCTTTCTTGTATTGTTTCCATTGAGAGGTCAAACGGGAGCCTAATGGGATAATCTTAGTCAGAAATTTGACCTTTCTCTCTTGCTTTTTTTAGAATCTTGTCTTTGCAATTTTGACCAATCTGGCTATGATATGCTGTAGAGAGAATCTTTTTATGTTGATTCTATTTGGATCCTTTTTATTTCTTTATTCTCTTATTATTTATTTATTTTAGAGCTTTTTGCCATAGGGTGCACATGTTCGCCAGAAAGACAGAGACAGAAAGTGAGAAATCACCCCCCAAGAGGGATGGCCATGCCTCAGTCCCTTCTCCTCTATTATTTTCTTGAGATCTTGGGCATGCATGCACTTGTAACCGGTGTGAGTTTAAGTCATTGGGCCCAGGACTCGAACAGTGGTTGACTGCATGGGAGTCCAGCGATATAGCCATTATGCCAACTGCTGGTCCCATGTATTTTTTGGGTCTGGATGTTTGGCTGTTTCTCTAGGTTTGGAAAGTTTTCTATAAGTAGTTCATACAATAGATTATCAGTGCCCTTACTTGATTCTTAACCTTCTGGGATACCAATTATTCATATATTTGGGCATTTAATGATATCTAGTGTTTCCTATATATCAACCTCATTTTAAATATTTGGTTATTTTTTTCATTCTTTTTGGCGATTTCATCTAGGTCAAAGGTTTTATCTTCTAGATACAGTATTTGATCTTCTGCATGATCTAATCTGTTATTAATATTTTTGATAGAGTTTTTCTTCTTCCATAGTTTGTTTGTTTGTTTATTTATATATATATTCAATAACTGCATATCATTATAATTTGTAAAATAAAATTTCCTAGCATAAATACACTGTATATTAGTTCAGTTAAAGATACTAACCTACATGTTATCATCAAAGGATAATTTTTCATTTTTGTGTCTTTTAAATATTTTGCTTCTTTCTTTTCCCCCTTGATTTTATTCCTCTCATCCTTCCCCATTTTCTACCCTCTTCTCACACTGTCTCTAATATCTACAATTATTCTCCATACTTTTATATTTTCCAGTCTTTCAGTTTCTGCCATAGAGTGCAGGTGTTCAGTATATTTTAGTAGGGACATATAATGTCTCTCTTTCATAGTCTGGCTTGTTTTTCTGGTGATGGCACCTGATCTATGGCAAAAACTATTGGAGGCTGGATAATTGCAGCATTGAGGGAGGTTTTGATTTCCTGTGCTATAGCCTTCATCTCTAACAGTTCCATTTGATTGTTTTTGTGGTATTTATCTTCTTCAAAGTGTAGAAGGACTTCCTCATCTCTTGGAGTTCATTTGCTCTTTTTCTTGTATCTAATTTAACTTTGACACTATGAATATTCTGAATTGTTTTTCTGATATATCCACGAATTCTATAGTGCTTTCTGTGGAAGATGAGGAATTTCTCTTTACCCTTGAGGGAGAGATATTTTCTTGGTTTCTCATACTTCTTGTGGCTCTGTGCTGGCTTCTGGTCATCTGATAAATTATACTTTTTTTCCTGATTTCTTGGTATTGATTCTGAAGTGTTGAGGGGAAGAAGTGCTCACTCTACTTGTCAGTTATGTATTTCAGAGAGGACCTCATCTTCCAATCAGAGAAATGTATGTAGCCCATTTCAGATGCTTGGTTCCTCTTCAGTGTCTCAGGATCAGGTCTACCTGGGGCTGAGCTGGAGGATGTAACTAAAGGAAGTAGAATTCATGTTGTATGTTTCATGTGGGACAGTAAAATATGAAATATCAAAGGAAACCAGGTATTTCAAAAGTCACTTGTGGAGGGTGGTGAGCCATGGTTTCTCAGCAGCTCCTTCACTCTGTCTAGTCTGACTGACTCTGCACTGTAGCTGGAACCCAGAGAAATCCAATGGCACAGGGCATGGGGAATAATAGGACCCTTGAAACCACAACATGATTGGTAATTTAAAGGTGGTAAGGTGAGGTGAGCCACATTCTCTCAACAGCCTGCCACTCCATCCCACTGTGGCTGCCTGTACACTGCAGCTAAAACCCAGAGAAATCCAATGATATAAAATATATTTATTTATTTTTAATTGCTAGAAGGAATATGCACTTGCCAGAGAGAGAGAGAGAGAGAGAGAGAGAGAGAGAGAGAAAGAGGGAAAGGGAGGGAAAAAGACTCCCTGCTGGAGTATGGTAACACCACAATCCCTTCTCTTACATTTCTCTATCCTGCTGGCATTTGGACTATGCAGGCACACATGTCTGGCATATTTTGTAAGGTGTAGAAATTGAAACTCAGGCAATAGTTGGCCATGTGGAATTTAGCTACCTCAACCACTAGGCTATGGGGCCAGCCCTTCTTTTTCTTTTTTCTTTTTAATATGTTACTGTTCTTATCAACCTAGAGCAACTGTAACCTTATTGAAAGGAAGACTATTTTGGTACATATAACTGTTCTGTATATATGTGATTTTCAAAATGTAGTACCTGGACTTGGCATCATCTAGAAATTTGTTTAAAATTCAAATTATTGGCCTCTAGTCCCAGACTTGCTGAATCTGAAACTCTGGGGTACATCCAAGAAATTGGTGTTTTAACAAACACTCTAGGGGATTCTGAGGCCAGCAAAAGTATGAGAACCACAGCTCTGATTGTTTACTCTTTTTTTGTTTGTGTTTCATTTATAATAAAATATGTGCATGTTTATGTACGTGAAGGAGAGAAACAAGCACCCTTGAAAGGGTCTCATCACTGCTTGATTCCCTTTCCCCACCTCTCCAGCTCATCAGAATTCTGGGCATGTGTGCATGCATTTGGTTTATTTTCAGGTCAACCTGAGAATCTGAACCCTCTGTCAGTCTTATGGCTCCCAGTTCAATTTACTACTGACTGCACTACCAGGCTGAGCCTGTGGTACCTCATTCTTAACACTCAAGGCCTTAAGAAGGAGATAAAATTAGGGGTAGGGATGTAGAAATGTGACAATTTAAAATGGTGTTAGAAAGTGTCATGAGGCTTTCCAAAGAAGCATAGGGTGGAACTAAGCCCAGTGAGAAAACTTAGGGACAAATGGAAAGCCAAAGCAGAATTCTAGGGAGAAAACAGCAGAGAGATGGGTATGTGGGAAAATGGAGATGATCGAATGCACAAATGTGCTCAGTTAAGGTGCTCTGGAGACGCTGTTCAGAAATGCTAGACTAGCTCCACAAAGGCAGCTCAAACCAAGCCCTGAGGTCCAGATCAGCTCCCTGTATGTGAGAACTATAAGGACACAGCTAGGTGTTAATGGAAAGAAGACTCGGAGGTACAACTGGAGCAATGCCAAGAGAAGAACAACAGCTTATACTTTCATTATAGCAAAGGGAAATAAATGGATTTCCATTTTAGACATAGTAGCTGGTGCAGAAGTGTATGAGGGAGATCAGGCTCTAAGCAGAGAGATAAGAGGAGTCACAACAACATGGCCTCATTGTTGAGAGTCTGGCTGTCATCACTTGGACTGAACTTGAACCTTGGTTTGCCCTTTTGTTAGTGGAGTGAAGTGATCTTAGATGATTTATTTAATCTCAGGAAATAGAAATTTCACATCTGCAACTAAGAAACAAATAAGGAGCTTAATAGTGCATGCTTTGCAGTGTTATTGTGAGAATTAAATAATTAATAAATATAGTAGGTTCACAAAATTTTTCCTATTATAACTCATATATGCAGAAAAAAGTAAACCTTAAAAAAACACTATGTGTAGTTTCTCTCTTGAGCCCTCAAACACATATAGTAGAAAAATGGCAACATCAACAAAATATTTTGTTTTAATTAATGCTGATTTGAAGAATTTGTATTAGTGTTCTACTGCTCCATAACAAATTACCACAAATTTAGTGGTTTAAACAGCACCAATTCATTATTTTATAGTCTGGGGGTTCTGATCTCCAGTATTGTACTTTCACTGGACTGAAGTAAAGAATTTGTCAGGGTTGTGTTGATTTCTGGAGGCTCTCAGGGAAAATCTGCTTACTGCTCACTCGAATTGTTGACAGGATTTAGGTTCATGCAGTTGTAAGACTGACATCCTTGTTCTCCTGGTGGCTGTCAGCTGAGGAGCATTCCTGGTTTCTAGAGTCCACTGCTCATAGCTCATTCCTTGGCTCATGGCTTTCCTCTTCCAATTTTAAATCTAGCAATGGCTGATCAAATTTATCTTATGTCATACCTCTCTGATTTTTCTTCTGTTGTCAAGTCTCTCTTTTTTTTAAATTTATTTTTAAAAAAATTTTTGGAGAGATTTTTGCCATAGGGCGCGTGCACTTGACAGAGAGAGACAGAAAGCGAGAAATCACGCCCCCAGGGAGGATGGCCATGCTGCAATCCCTTCTCCTCTATTGTCCTCTTGGGATCTTGGGCACACACGCACACACACCCGGCATGAGTTTTAAGTCACTGGGTCTGGGACTTCAACCGCAGTTGACTACATGGGAATCCAGCGACATAGCCATTACGCTAACTGCTGGTCCCTCAAGTCTCTTTCTCTGACACAGCCTAGAAAGATCTTTCCTTTTAAGGATTTATGGGATTAGATTGCATTTGCCCAGATAATCCTAGTATTATCTCCCGATCTCAAGGTTTGTACCCTCAATTGTATCTGAACATCCTTCTTGTCATGTAAGATAATATATTTAGGGGTTTCAGGGATTAAGTTGTGAATGTATTTGTGGGAGCCCATGATTCTGCCTATCACACAATTAATTCCTCAAGTAATGAGTGTATTTATTTGGATAAAAATAATGGTTCTTAGATGTCTTTTAACATGGTAGTGTTTTGCCAGAGAGAATCTACTTCTTACTTCTCTCTTGATGAAAACCAATAATGTTCATAGAGGGTGAGGTTAGAGGGTTGGGGGCAAGGTCTGTATCTGGACAAATGGAATTCATGCTTTCTCTCTATAAATGAAATTAATTTATGGTCCATGACTGATCTATACTCACCTTGATTTCAATGAATTTAGGGAATATTGTTCATTGTTATAGGTTTCATCTAGTCCCTGACTCAGGGGACTTCTTCCTGCAGGCTTGTTTGGAAATTACTTTGTTCCTACTGCAGGTTCCTCTGGCAAGGTTTCCAGTCAGAACTCTCAGCCACTGTCTTCCTGTCTATCCTGTGATCTTAGTAACTTCAGATCCTTTCTCATCACATATGGGTCAAAGCGACTCTGGGGAGCTAAACTCGGGCCTTCGACACCATTGACTTCACACCAGCTTGTAGACCACGACATGGCTGTCCACTAGCAGGAGTGATGGTAGAGAGGAGAGCCTGCAGGTAACCTCTTCAAGAGAGCAAAACAAAAAATATTTGTTTTCCAAAGTGTTTGCCTAAAAAGTACAATGTAACTAGTCTTCTTTCAAGACTTTGGAATCTGTGAGTGGAAAAATTAAAGTGGTCACCTTTACCCCCAATGTTTAATCTGATTTTTCTTTCTATTTTACTTAGGAGGGTCCTTGTTACTATATCTGACTGATAAAATAGTAACAGAAGTGATCCGAGTCACTTCTGGGTTATAGCAGCTAAACACCTCCTATCTGCAATTTATCTTCAGTTTATTTTTCTCCTACATGTAGGACTTGAGGGAGCATTCATGAGAATATAGAGCCACAAGAGAGAAGCATCCCATTTCTTTGAATTGCTGCAGAAAGTCCAAGCATCTGGGAATCCACCAGATTTAGAAGACTCCGTGATATAGAAATTAAGGGGGGACATTTGAGTTGTTTGTTACTGTGGCAGGTCATAATCCATCCTACTATTCTCTCTTTCTCTTTGTACTTTCCCTAGAGCCAGAACGTGCCTGCTTCTTTCTCTTACTATTTCTCTCGGAAGCTCTGTGATATAGAGGATGAATGTGTAAACCACGTGACTCTGAAAGTCACTAACCTCTCCTGCATCTATTTCCTCATCTGAAAATGAAAATGAATGTGATCCTTTACTTCGATATTGTTAAAGGAGTACATGGATTATATGTTGAAAGTGATTAGAACAGTGCTTGGTACCTGTCATGTGTTAACTATGACTATTATTACATTTTTAACATGGGGATCTCCACTGTAGTCTACTAAACCTGGCTTTTTGTTTGTTTGTTTGTTTGTTTTTTGAGAGTTTTTTGCTATAGGGCGTGTATGCTCGCCAGAGAGACAGAAAGCGAGAAATCACCCCCCAGGGGGGATGGACACGCCACAGACACTTTCTCCATTTTCCTCTCTGGATCTTGGGCATGCACACACACGTGCCCGACGTGTTTAAGCCACTGGTCCAGGACTTGAACCGCAGTTGACTACATGGGAGTTCAGCCACATAGACATTACGCTAACTGCTGGTCCCTAAACCTGGCTTTTGAGCTTATCATCCTGCTAAGGTGATCAAGTATCATTACTATCCACATAGAGGCATCTGATGTAAATATAGTAAATAAATTCTAGCTATCGATACTGTGTTAGATACCATCTTCTGAGAAGACCAAAATTCTCCAGGCTTGATGAGGATTGCCTCATGTGAGGCTGAATGTTTAGCTCCAGTCTTCTCTGATTGCTGCTGACAGAAGAGTTAAGGTGACTTGGAGATTTCACGATATCCTAAGGTCATCTGCCTTGCATATGATGAGGCTGGGAACACTTCTATCTTCTAATTTCCTTGTTTACTAAGCAGGGTCAGGGCTAGGCAAAAATGAAGCTAATGAGGCAATAATCTCAGATTTAAGTTAAAGGAAACACCAAAAAGAGACTCAGTAATCAAAATAAGTAATAGTATATTTTTTAAAAATATTTAATATTTTTAGGGTTTTTTGTTTGTTTTGCTGTTGGGTGAATACACTCACAAAAGAGAGACAGAGAGAGAAGAAAGTGAGAAATCACTCCTTAGGGGGATGGCCATGCTGCAGTCCCTTCGCCTCCATTCTCCTCTCAGGATTTTGGACATTCACCCACATACTCCCAGCGTGATTCTCAAGTTGCCGTGTCTAGGATTCAAACTATGCAGCTAGCCATGTGGTTTCCAGCTTCTTAACCTCTAGTTCATCTACTGACCCATATATAATGTTGTTAAAATAAAAAGTAATGCAAAAGGTTCCACAATGAATGTTAATTAAAAAAAAAAAAAAAAAGTTCCACACTGAACAAAACATCAGCATTTTAATTAAAGACCGGTTACTGAGCAAAACTATAGCCTAAGGCAAAAGGAAAACTCAGTAATACTAATTTTATCTTCCTAAAAAATGTAGATATTTAGTTCATCATGGGTGTCTGGCATGAATTTTGTTTTTCAAATACAGCATTGAAGTGTTATTTCTCTTGATAACTGAAGTTTTTGGCATCTCCTTAAATTTTGTGCCCAAGACAAGTGTTTCTCTTGTGTAACCCTAGTCCTGGCCCTTCCATTAAGTCTTCATTCCCTCATGAATATGTGAATTCTTGCCTCTAAGTAATCATGTTGTGTTTAAGTCAAGCCTCATTAAAAAACAAACAAACAAATCCTTGATCCAGTCCTCAGGTTCTACAGTTGGACAGAAAGTAGAAAGGCCTGAAAAGAATGAACTTTCTCACTGTTATTTTGGTACACAAGATGTAAGTTTGCAGAGCAATGGATCATTTCCTTTCTCAAGCTCTTAGACAGCTCAGATAGCAGGGTGCCTATTCTCCATCAAAGGAAAAGAAGAAAATACAGCTTTTCTTGCATTTGAAGAAGTACAATAAAAACATAACAGCCATGATTGATCTCTCCCGACATCCACAGTTGTGAACTGAATTATGCAGCCTCATAAGCTGTAACCGAGTTATAAATTAACTCCTAGAGCCACAAGAAGATTCATTTAAGGTCTATAATCTTGGGTCTTGCTGTAGGAGGCATTCAGGGCTAAAGTAGAGGTTCTACTGTTTAGCTCTAGTGAGAGGGAAGATAAAGAGAAAGCCTGAACAAGGAGTTAATTGCAGGGCCCCTTGTAATTGAGATAGTGATGATTAAGTCAGCTCAGCTCAAACACTGCCTAAAATGGAAACTCTCCATGCTACAATCTCTGCCCATGCGTAAGTCAGAACAGGCACAGTGGGCCTGAAAGCTGGTTCACTTGTATGCATGAGCTTGGAGCATATACTGGAATCAATCATTTTCTTGGACCCAGACCGTAACAAGGTGAATGAAGGGAACTTGAAAGAGGCCATAAAGACATGTCCTCTAATTTTCTGATTGGATAATTGGCTTATATTTCACAAGTGTATAAGTGTCTGTTTACTCAACACACATCTACTGAGAGTTTACTTTCACCTAGGCATTGTGTTGAATACTAAGCAGGTGATACTCAGCAAAGACCTATGAATGCCCTGCCTACACAAAGCTTTCAATCTATATGGCAGGAAGATCATGATAAAATAACCACAGGAATCAGGAGAAAAATGATAAATCATACAAGGTTTCACGAGGAAAGGTAAATGATGTCATATCAAAGGGTACACGCTTCTAAGACGAGCAAGTTCTGAAGATCTAGTGTACAAGAGTGGTGATAGATGTGTTGATTAATTTGATGGTAGAATATGTATACATGATAGAATAATTACACATACATCTCAGTGTGCATTTTAAATATATTTAATTTATATTCAAAAATTAAGTATTTTTAAATTAAGAAAGAAAATCCAATCCTCTCTTCCCATGAACAATGCATCATTAGGAAAATATTTTGAGTGGAGAAGCTGATATCAATGTTGGCTCTTAAGGATAAAGAAATCCACTTCATGGCCTTTTATTTATTTATTTATTTATTTTACTGTCATTCTTAAAAAAATCCACAGAAAAAGCTTTGCTTCCCACGTTGATTCTATAAAACTTCCAGTATCCAATAAGGTTGGTATTCTGAACCTTTTTCTCACCTGACTCTACACTAGTGCAATAAGATAATATCCTTCCATATTGACACCAAACCTGCCTGGTATGTACTGTAATTTGAATGTGTAATTTCAATTCATGAATTGAAATTTGGTTGTCATAGAATTAAGAGAACGAAACTTAATCCATCTATAATATTGAAAGGTGGAACCTTTGGAAAGTGATTAGGACTAGACAAGGACATCAGGGTGAGGCCCCCAAGGTTGAACCCTGGTGGGTTTGTAAGGATAGGGGTTCAGAACAGATATGGACACAGACCTTGACACACGTACACCTAACCTCTTGTCATGTAATAGCCTGTGCCACCTGTGGGCTCGGCAGGTAGCCCCTGTCAGTAGGAAGACACTTTCCAGAAATGACCCTTTGAACTTAGACCTCCATATCTGCAAGCTAAATAAGCCTCTATTTTTTTAATAAATTACTCAGTGTGGCATTTGGCTGTTAGCAACAGAAAAGTGGACTATATCAAAATTAGAAATATGTTTAGTCTCTCATCATAATCACCACCTACATTAAACCCTGGCGCTAACCCATGACTGTATCTGCAGCTCTGCCTTGTACATTCTGGGTGTTTTGGGACTCATCTGTGACTCACTTTTTAAAAGTGTACCCTTCCTTGTTCAAAAAGCAACTGTCTCTATATATTTTTAGATCCTTTTTGGGTAACTGCTGATCTCTTCACATAATAAATGGGTGGTGAGAACTTTCACACTGAAATACTTTGTTAATAGGTTTCTGGAAACAGCAAAATGTTACCATAGTTATAACCATGTTGGCATGAGAAAAAGCCAGAGGGCACAAGATCAGAGCAGTAATGAGGAGCTCAACATAGTAGAAAGTTGCTCAGTAAGTATAAGTTATCTTCCTTTAAAAAAACAAAAAGAAAAATAATTAAAACTAGCCAGTCAATTAAAAAGAGGCAATGAAAAAGAAGAAAAGAAAGACACAAGATAGTTTAGGAGTAATAAGGTAAACATAATAAGGGTAAAAGATCAACAAATCCCTCATTATGAATTGGAAATTGGTTATCTTATAAGCCACTGTGGGTTGAATTGTGCTCACCAAAAATATATGTTGAATCCCAAACCTCAGGTACTTGTTAATGACACTTTATTTAAAAACAGAGTCTTTGTATATGTAATCAAGTTAAGACGAGGTCATCATATCATTATAGAGAACTTGGGCGGATCCTAGTCCAATGACTAGTTTCCTATAAAGGGTTATTTTGGGAACAGACAGAGAGAGAAGAATCCCAAGTGATGACAGACGTGTATTGGAGTTACACAATGCAGCAAACGGGTGCCAAGGATTTCAGGCAACTCCCAGAAGCTGGGAAAGAGGCACAGCAGCACACACTCACCAGCACACTCTTCCCGTCTCTGTATGTGCACTCTGTTGGCTTATTTTAGCTTCATTCTCAGGTAGACAATTCTTTAAATGGCAAAAGCAACTCAGAGTTCTAACTTACATGATACATATGTGATCCAATAAAAAGAGTCTTCTTCTTTCTTAACATCAATACGTCAATATATTAATATAATTAATATGTTAAGTATCCTGGGGGAATTATGATCAACTTTTCTTAAATCTTTTGCCCATACCTTAATCCAATCATTGTATTTTGATCAGTGGTAATTCTTGAGATAACAAGATAATCAAACTCCCTCAAGAATTGTGGGAGGCTGGGCACCAGCGAGTCGGCCGAGGTTTCTCAGATAGCAATCAATTGCCATGATTGGTTCCCTTCAAAAAAACCTGACCTTCGAAACCTTGCTCTGATTGGCCACTAGAATCCCTCAAATTTGCATATCCGGCACCTCATGATTGGTCCAAAAGCAACCAATCATAACCCACCGTTTACAACCAATCACGGCCCACCGTTTACAACCCACCAGCGTGTATATAACCACGA
>NW_006159608.1:2616876-2630304 GCF_000334495.1 Tupaia belangeri chinensis | reverse complement strand
GACACAGACGACCAGGAAGACGACACAGACGACCAGGAAGACGACACAGACGACCAGGAAGACGACACAGATGACCAGGAAGATGACGATGACCAGGAGAGCCTGAAGAGCTGAAACATTGTACAGTCTCCAGACAACCCTGAAGACCCTGAAGAGCTGACACTGCATTGTCTCCAGACGACCTGGGAGACCCTGAAGAGTTGTAACACTACATCGTCTCCAGATGACCCTGAAGAGTTGTGACACCGTGTCGTCTCCGTGCTGCTCACAATAGACGACGTGACCCTGAAGAGTTGTAACACTGAGTTGTCTCTGTGCTGTACCATGCTGCCCACAATAAACAGACGACACTGAAGACACGGTGTCATCTCCGTGTTGTAACACTATGCCGCTTGTCCTGGCTCTCACTCCTTCACTCAGGAAACCTGTTCAGTTGTCTCCCGGGTCGGGACATGTGGCACCCAAGCAGGGACGGGACAAAGAATATATTCTGAGATGGGACCAGTAGTTAGTGTAATAGCTATGTTGCTGGACTCCCATGTAGTCTACTGTGGTTCACGTCCTGGACCCGGTGGCTTAAAACTCACGCTGGGTGCATGTGCATGCATGCCCAAGATCCCGAGAGGAGAATGGAGGAGAAGGGATTGTGGCATGGCCATCCTCCCTTGGGGGTGATTCCTTGCTTTCTGTCTCTCTGTCTGTCTGGCGAGTACACGCGCCCTATAGCAAAAACCTCTAAAAAAAAAAAAAAAGAAGAAGAATATATGACAAGAGAGTAGAAGCATATTTTTCCCACTATGTGAATGCAATTGGATTCTGTTGTTTACTGACCCTTCAACAAAGTGCAGTAAAGAAAAATAAAGAGTGAATGTGATGTGGCAATGGAGGATATCTGACACAAACAACATCTCTAAGTCTTAGGCCATGGTCAGAGAGGTTTGTTAATCATATCCATACTATAAGGATTGAGTTCACATTTGAAAAGAGGGTTCATAGCTTTAGAAAAAAAATGAAAAAATACAACTAAAAAAAAGCCTATGTTGGAAAACCATTGCATTTTGGTCAATGGTAAAAATAACCAAATGTCAGACTGTGTTGGCCCTCTGGGTACATCTGTGAAGTCATCCCCAAGCCAGGGTCCCCCCTTCCAGACTCTAGTACTAACCAGGACAGAAAGCATCCAGACACATCCACCTCTGTGTTGGCCCTCTGGGTGCAGCTTCACAGCTGTGAAGTCCCCCCCAGCTAGGCTCTCCCCTTCCTGACCCCAGTGTTAACCAGGTAGGCAAGTTTCAGTGTCCCTTTTGTTCTTCTCTGTCCCTTCTACTTTTCTCTTTTAGAAAAACAAACAAACAAAACAGTCAAAACAAACAAACAAAAAGATTTTCTACCCAGTTTGTGGTTTTCTTTTGTTAATTTGTCTCCTCTTCCCTCAACTAGGACAGAAAGCATCCAGGCAACTCCACCTCTGACTGTGTTGGCCCTTCATGCACCACATAGTTTTCTATTTTTAACTCAATTTCATTATCTACCATGGGATTTCTAGGTTTTTTTCTTCCTTTTTTTTGTTCTAGTTTTTTTCCTTCCTTTTCCTTTGTCTTTATTTTTTTCTATTTCTATTTCCTACTTTCTACTTCTTTACTTTCCTGTTTTACTGCTCAGCCCTTACTCACTGTCTAGAGAACACTAGGTGCATAGTAGCTAAACATTTGAACAGTGTAAGATTTAGACAAATTTTGCACCTTGCTGTAGTTGTTGCAAGAAGAGTGAAATTCCCCTTCATAAACCTGATTGCAAAACTCATGTGATTTCCACACTGGAGGACACAGTAGAAGGGAGAAAATAGCAACAAACTATTTCACAGTAAGGAAAATACACGAGCTCAGAATCACAGAATCCCTGTCCAACAAATTAGCCAAAGGCAAATTACCAAATGACTAAGAATCAGAGAACAGACTCAAGGATGAGAGAATCAAGTAGTACATCTCCAGCAAGGGAACACTGTAACTTGTCTCCAAGTAGAGAAAATTTAGAGTATATTACTAAAATGTCAGAAAAAGAATTTAAAATATTTATGGTAACAAAACTCTATGAGATGCAAGAGAAAAGAGACATTGAGCTCTAAGAGATGAAGAAGTCCTTCCATGATATAAAAGAAGAATTGGATATCATAAAAAAAAGAATCAAATGGAGCTATTAGATATGAATGCTGTAGTACAGGAAATCAAAACATCCCTCAAAAGTATTAGAAGCAGGTGGGACCAGCAGTTAGTGTAATGACTATGTCACTGGACTCCCATGTAGTTGACTGCTGTTTGAGTCCCGGACCCAGTGGCTTAAGCTCACACCACCAGGTGTGTGTGTGCATGCCCAAGATCCCAGGAGGAGAGGAGATCACAGTGTGGCCATCCCCCCTGGGGGGTGATTTCTGGCTTTCTATCTCTTTGTCTCTCTGGAGAGTGCATGTGCCCTATAGCAAAAACCTCTAAAAAAAAGTAGTAGAAGCAGGTTAGACCATACAGAAGACTAAATCTTGAGAATAGAAGAAAAAAATCTCTGACCTAGAAAAAATAATCAAGTATACTGAGAAAACAGTCAAGAAAACTGAGGATACTATCTGAGAAATACTAGATACCATGAAACACCTAAATATCTGAAAAATCGGTATCCCAGAGGTGAAGAAACCAATAACGGCATTGATAATTTATTCCATGATATTTTGGAAGAAAATTTTCTAAGTCTAGAGAGGCACTCAAACATCCAGATCCAAGAAATACAAAGACCCCCAAGTAGAATCAACCCAAGAAGATCCTCCCCACAGCACATAGCTAGATTGATCAAAACCAGACAAAGATTGGCAAGAGAAATTTCTCTTGTCAAATCATTTACAAAGGATATCCCATCAGGCTAACACTGGACTTCTCATCAGACACAATGCAAGCAAGGAAAGAATGGGGAAATATATTCAAAGTGTTAAATGAAAAACAATTCAACCAAAGAATACCATATCCAGCAAGACTATCCCTCATATGGGAAAAGAAGATAAAAATGTTCTTGGATAAACAAAACTTGAAAGAATCTACCAATTTCAGACCAGCTCTTCAAGAAATTCTGAAAGGATTAAGTAATAGACCAAGAAAACTAAAGACAGACAGACAGATATAAGAGTTAAAGCAACCGAGTATATGGTCAACTCCATGGTAGGGACACATTTGGAAATATTGATAAAAACGTTGAATGTTAATGGATTAAATTCTCTGATCAAAAGACACAGACTGACTGAATGAATTAAAAATCAGAAACCCTCCATCTGTTGCTTACAAGAAACTCATCTCATGGATAAAGAGATACATAGACTAATAGTAAAGGGCTGGTAAAAGGTATTCCATGCAAATGGAATCCAAAAAAGAGCAGGAATCATAATACTGATTTTGTACTAAATAGGCTTTAAAACAAAAACCATAATAAGAGACAAAGAAGAGCATTATATAGTAGTAAAAGGGCTAATTCACTAAGAAGACAATGCTTATAAATATCTATGAACACAACTCAGGAGCACCCAAATATGTAAAGGAAAGACTGCTAGATATAAAAGGAGAGATAGACTGTAACACTATAATTGTTGGAGATCTCAACACCCCATTATTTCCTTTAGACAGGTCAATAAAACAAAAAATAAACGGAGATTCTGGACCTAAATGATACCATAAATCTGATGGACTTGATAGACATCTATAGAACTTTCCACCCCAAAACCACAAACTATACAGTTTTTCTCAGCCCTGCATTGTACTTTCTCAAAGACTGACCACATGATAGAGCACAAAACCAGCCTTTACAGATTCAAAGGCATAGAAACTATACCCAGCATCTTCTCCGACGATGATGGAATTAAACTTGATATTAATCTCAGGACAAACACTGGAAAATACAAAAATACAGGGAAACTAAGTAACCTACTTCTAAGTGACTTCATAACAACTGAAGAGATTAAGACTGAAATAAAAAAAAATAGTAAAAACAAATGATGAGTATAAAAGTTTCCATAATTTATGGGACACTGCAAAGGCAGTCATAAGAGAGAAGTTCATAGCAATTAGTGCGCACAAGAAAAAGATGGAAACGTGGCAAAAAGACAATCTAACATCAGAGAATTGGAAAAAACAACAACAGAAAAATTCCAAAAATGCCAGGGAAGATAAATAAAAAGATTCTAGCAGAAATAAATGAAATAGAAAATAAGCAAATTACACAGAAAATAAATGAGAGCAAAAGCTGGTTCTTTTTTTTTTTTTTTGGAGAGGTTTTCGCTATAGGGCACATGTGCTCGCCAGACAGAGAGAGAGAGAGAGCGAGAAATCACCCCCCAGGGGGGATGGCCATACCACAATCCATTCTCCTCTTCCATTCTCCTCGTGGGATCTTGGGCACGCACGCACATGCGCCTGGCATGAATTTAAGCCACTGGGTCTAGGACGTGAACCGCGGTCGACTACATGGGAGTCTAGCGACATAGCCATTATGCTAACTGCTGGTCCCAAAGCTGGTTCTTTTAACAAGATAAGCAAGATTGATGCACCATTAGATAAACTAATTAAGAAGAGAGAAAGGAACCAGATACATCAAATTTTATATGAATCAGGCAACATTACAAGAGGGGTAACAGAAATACAAAACATCATTAGACGATACCATGAGCAACTATACGCCAACAAAGAAGAAAACCTGGATGAGATGGACAAATTTCTGGGCACATATAATCTACCAAGATTCACTCGAGAGGACATAGAAAGCCTGAATAGACATATAACAAGCAATGAGATTGAATCAGTAATAAATACCTCCCAACAAAGAAAAGTCTGAGTACTCATGGCTTCACTACTGAATTTTACAAAACTTTTAAAGAAGAGGTACCCCCATTCTACTCACAGTGTTTTTAGAGATCCAAAAGAAAGAAAATCTTCCAAACTTATTCTATAAAGCCTCTAAAATCCTCATTCCCAAAACAGATAAGGATATGACGAAAAAGGAAATCTACAGACCTCTATCTCTTATGAATATAGATGTAAAAGATACTTTTTATCTGTATTCAACAGGATAAAAAAGGTTATTAATCACAATGAGGTAGGTTTTTTTCCAAGGTGGTTCAACATATGCAAAACCATAAAAGTAATAAATCATATTAACAGAAAGAAAGATAAGAACCATATGATCATTTCAATTGATGCAGAAAAAGCATTTGACAAAATACAACATTCCTTTATGATTAAGACTCTCAGGAAAATCTACATAGAAGGATTGTTTCTCAGCATATTAAAAGCCATCTATAAAAAACCTATAGCTAACATTATACTAAAAACTGGTACAAGACCAGGCTGCCCACTTTCTCCACTCCTATCCAATATAGTACTGGAAGTCCTAGCGAGTGCAATCATAAAAGAGAAGGAAATCAGAAGCTGAAATAATCTGTTTGCAGATGACATGATTGTATACATAGAAGACCCAATAGCATCCCCCAAAACATGACAAAGTAATAAATGCATACAGTAAAGTGGCAGGATACAAGATTAACTTACAAATACTATAGCATTTTTATATACAAACAATTTTTGTGTATTAAACAGACAGACACAGATCTGAAGAAAGTAATCTGATTTACCATAGCCACAAGAAGTATAAGATACCCAGGAATTAAACTAACCAAGGAAGTCAAAGATTTTTATAAGGAAAACTATGAAAACCTTAAAAAGGAAATAGAAAACACAAAAAAGTAGAAGGACATCCCATGTTTCTGGATTGGCAGAATTAATATAATCAAAATGGCAATCCTACCAAAATTAATCTACATGTTTAATGCAATCCTATAAAATTACAAGAGACATTCTTCACAGACCTAGAATAGACATAGAATTTGTCTGGAATCATAAAAGACCCCATATCGCCAAAGCCATCCTGCACAAGAAAAGGAGAGTAGGTGGCATCTCACTTCTTGACTCCAAAATATATTACAAAGCTGTGATAGTTAAAATGGCATGATAGTGGCACAAAAACAGACATAAGGATCAATGAAACAGAGTAGAAACCCCAGAAATAAACTCCCAAACATACAGCCAACTGATCTTTGACAAGGGTACCAGTCAATCCAGTGGGAAAAGGGAAACCTCTTTAGCAAATGTTGTTGGAAAAACGGAGTATCCACCTGCAAAAAGATGAATCTGAACCTCTATCTGTCACCACTAACAAAAATCAACTCAAAGTGGATCAAAGATCTAACCCTAAGACTACAAACTATAAAAACTACTGGTGAAAAACACCAAAGAAACTCTGAGAGACATTGGGGTAGGCAAAGACTTCTTAAGAAAGACCCCCAAAGCACAGACAATAACCCCTGAAATAGACTGGTGGGATTACACCAGGTTAAGAAGTTTCCACACAGCAAAGGACACTGTAATCAGTGTGAATCAGCAACTCTCAGAATGGGAGAGAATTTTTGTTAACTGTGCCTAAGATAAGGGACTGATAGCCAGAATACACAGGGAACTCAAGCACCTTACCTGGAAGAAAATGATTAACCCAATTAAAAGATGGGAAAATGAGCTGAATAAACAACTCTCTAAGGAAGACATACAAACAGCCAAAAAGCATATGAAAAAATCTCTTATCATAAGGGAGATGCAGATTAAAAACACAGTGAGATACCACCTAACCCCAGTCAGAATGCTGGAGCTTAAAAAGCAAAAAATGATAAGTGCTGGAGGAAATGTGGTGAAAGTATAACACTCCTACATTGTTGTTTGGAATGTAAATTGGTCCAGCCACTGTGGAGAACAATGTGGAGATTCCTCAAAGACCTTCAAATAGAACTACCAAATGACCCAGCAATTCCACTCCACGGTATCTACCCAAACAACAGGAGAGCACTCAGTCAGAAAATTGCTTGCACAAGTATATTTATTGCAGCCTTATTCACAATTGCTAAGACATGGAACCAACCCAAATGTCAACAAATAGATGAATGGATTAAAAAAGTGTGGCACATATTCTCCATGGAATACTATTCAGCCATAACAAACAACAAGACCCTGGGACCAGCAGTTAGCATAATGGCTATGTCGTTGTACTCCCATGTAGTCAACCACTGTTCAAGTCCCAGATCCAGTGGCTTAAAACTCATGCCAGGCGCATGTGTGTGTGTGCCCAAGATCCTGAGAGGAGAATGGAGGAGAAGGGATTGTGGCGTGGCCGTCCCCCCTGCGGGGGTGATTTCTAGCTTTGTGTCTCTCTGTCTCTCTCTGTCTGTCTGGCAAGCACACACACCCTATGGCAAAAACCTCTCAAAAAATAAAAATAAAAAGAAACAACAAGGCCCTGAAATTTAATAGAAAGTGGACAAATATGGAAGATATGCTGCTTAGCGAAGCAAGTCAGGCTATGAAAAAGAGACATTGTATGTCCCCACTTAACATATACTGACTGTCCATACTCTACGGTAAGACTGAAGGTCTAGAGGAAATAAAAGCATTAAAAATTGTCATGGACACTAGACAAAGTGGAAGGCAAGTGTAGGAGGGGATGAGCATAGGAAAGAAAATGTGAGGAAAAAAATAAAGTAATAAATAATTGTGGGACACAAATATGATTTATTATCTGTTGATGAGAATGTGTATAGTACCCCCAACTGGGCTGAACTGAGGTGTATATCAGGCTGGGTAAAGTCTCTTTAAAATCTAAATGATGTATAGTAATTGAATGTATAAATAATAATAACAATAATAATAAAGAAAAAATCTGAAAAATAATACCAAATGTCTATCACAATGTGATCTGCTAGTTTCTTATGTTCCTTCACTCTACAGATTCATAAAGCCCAGCTTCAATTCTTGCTCTGTGAAGTAGTTGCTTTTTCATAAACTCACATTTATGTAGACTATTACAACAGATTTTCATAGCACATATTTGTTTGTATGCTCCATTAATTTTATATGGTATACAAGACTGTATTCTTAAAATTAAATTTCAGAGAAGTTAAATAAATAGTCTAAATTCCTATAGCCAGAGATACCTCAGATCCTGAAATAGAGTACTGGATTTTTAATCCCAAATCCAGTGTTCTTCCCTTACTCCTGTCCTGATGATGCTAGTCAGTTGAGCAAACGGAGCATTGTGATGAGAGAACTATTTTAGGCAGTTTGTGGTTTTTTTTTGTGTGTGGGAGCACTTCTACCCACATTGCTCTGCCCACATTCTCGGTCATGGTTAGCTGAATGCATGACACTGCATGCATGATAGTATTAAAAAATAAGTGAGAGACTAAATTGATAAAAGTAATGCAAGAGTAAGGGGATCTTTCTGATAGGTCTTTAGTACCCATTAACTACTGTGTAAACTATTTTTCCTTTTTAGAGATTTTTGCTATAGGGTGTGTGTACTCACTAGAGAGACAGACAGAAATCAAGAAATCACCCCTCAGCGAGGATAGCCACAGTACACTGCCTTCTTCTTCAACATCCTCTTGGGATTTGCATGCACATACACTTGTCATGAGTTTTAAGCCACCAGGTCCAGGACTCGAACATTGGTTGACCATGTGGGAGTACAGAGACATGACCATTATGCAATCTGCTGGTCCCAATCCACTGTGTAAAATTTAACAGGCATAAGAATTATAGAAACATATTAGATCATTGGAAAAGTCAGGACGTATTTTTCTGTCTTTATATGCAAAAATTTTTCATGACTTTCCAGAGGACCAATAAAATCATTTAAAAATGTATGTTGAGTATTTATTTTTTCTTTTTTGGCTGGAGGGTGTGTGTGTTCACTGAAAGGAGATAGAGAAGGAGAAGGGAAAGCTGTCCCTATGGGGAATGCTTGCATGTGTGCCCAGCATATTTATCAAGTTGCCAGGTCCAGGATTTGAACTACACAGTTAAACATGTGGGATCCAGTCACCTTAATCACCACTCTATCAGCTGTCTCCTGTGTATTTCTTCTCTTTATAATTTATATTCTTAAGAAAAATATGAAAATTAGCAAATATATTTTAAAGTACAATATTCTTTTTTTCTTTTTGAGAGGTTTTTGCTATAGGGCACATCTGCTTGCCAGAAAGACAGAGAGAGACAGAGAGACAGAGATAGAAAGCGAGAAATCACCCCCCAGGGAGAATGGCCACACCACAATACCTTCTTCTCCATTCTCCCCTCGGGATCTTGGACACACATGCACAAGCACCTGGCGTGAGTTTAAGCCACTGGTTCCAGGACTTGAACCGTGGTTGACCACATGGGAGTCCAGTGATGTAGCCATTTTGCCATCTGCTGGTCCAAAAAGTACAATATTCTCTTGTATCTTGATACTCATTATTCTAAGGTCACTATTTTCATAAATAGAGAATTTATTGAATCCATTGGAATTATGAATCCATTAAAAAGGAACCATAAAAAGGATAACCAGAGCTATTAATAGTTATATAAAATATGACTATTCCTAGTTTATTTATGCTGGATAATATGACCAGATCAATGACCACAATCACATTTTCTAATACATTATACCAAAATTTTGGAGACATCCTAATGAGGCATATAGCCAGCCAGCCATAGGAACAGTACCCTCATACCTACTGATCTTAAACAGCAGAGTAGAGAAGGCATGTGCTAGTTCTCATCTTGGCGCAGTCACAGAGTACACTCCATTTTCTCAATTTCACCCACCGTAAGATTCATTTGGAAGTGGAAAGAATAGTGGTTGTTATTTTACCAGTACTTCCAAAAGAGAAAAGGATTTCTCTTTTATAATTAAATAAAAGGAAAAGTAAAATGATTTTTTTTTTACAAATTGGTATTTTGGAATCTAAACTTTCAAAAATGTGTTGTATGGGGACCAGCAGTTAGCGTAATGGCTATGTCGCTGGACTCCCACATAGTCGACCGCGGTGGCTTAAACTCACGCCGGGCGCGTGTGCGTGCATGCCCAAGATCCCGAGAGGAGAATGGAGGAGAAGGGATTGCGGCGTGGCCATACCCCCTGGGGGGTGATTTCTCGTTTTCTATCTCTCTGTCTCTCTCTGTCTGTCTGGCGAGCGCATGCGCCCTATAGCAAAAACCTCTCCAAAAAAAAATATGTGTTGTACGCATTTTGTGGCACCTCATACATTTCTTCCAATTTCAATAAATACTTCTGTATATAATGTATGTACACACATGCATATGTAAATATACATAAATATCAAATGAGTATGAGCATAGTATCATCGTATCCTTCAATGTAAGAGACATTAATATTAATCTAGTCCAACATTACGTGAGCAATGCTTGAACTGTTT
Organism: Tupaia belangeri chinensis; assembly: GCF_000334495.1. NCBI lineage: Eukaryota > Metazoa > Chordata > Mammalia > Scandentia > Tupaiidae > Tupaia > Tupaia belangeri. Next base: position 2,619,977 of record NW_006159608.1, on the reverse strand, counting down.
CTGAAATGTCTCATATATATATGAGTTTTCTTAACATGTGTTATATATATATATATATAAAATATGCTGCCCCCAAAATGGCCCATTTCCCCCCCCCCCCCATAATGGCCCCTTCCATAGGACAACCCATAAGATCTTAAAACAACAACTAAGACAAAAACTATTACATAATTACATATTCGGCCATCTTCTCTTGCATAGGCTAAATACTTATAGTGTTTTCAGCATAATTCTTACTGAGAGCAATTAATGAATGTCCACTTCTCTGATTCCCATAATGTGAAAGAGAATATAATAGAGAACTCTTCAATTAGGTAATAATCACATTATCTTTATCACAGGGAAAAAAGCTAAGTTGTCAGAGAGTGCTTTTTTATTGTCCCTTTAGAATCCAATGTCCGTACTAATAAGGTCTTAATAGTGTAAAAATATCTCTTTTGGAAACATTATTTCATTAATGTAGTAATTAAATGTACTCATTAATGTCATTGACAGTAAGAGACTATTTCTAAAACTAAATTTGTATAGACCTGAGACATAATATACATCAGTTTAGGATAAATGAAGACAGGGGCAATCTCAACCTTCAAATCCCCAAACAAAATAATAATATATCTTGAAACTGATGTAGTATCCAATTAATTCGTTAATTTAGACCAGGTCTGAGATATAGTCATAGATTATGCAACTTTGCTTTAGTTGGGGCAAGGAAAAACTAGAGTGTAATTAGGGAAAGTCAAACTGAGTTGTCAAAGAAATTTGAGTGCAGGGATCTTTCTACACGTTTCAGTGATGTGCTCCCATTGTCTTAGCATATTATCTAATACATGGGGGTAAGGAATAGGTTAAAATCATTGAACATAAGGCATTTTAAGTCTTTTCATATGGGAATAATCACACATGTTAAGAAAACTCATAATATATATGAGTATATATATATAGAATCATCGTATCCTTCAATGTAAGAGACATTAATATTAATCTAGTCCAACATTACATGAGCAATGCTTGAACTGTTTCTGAAATGTCTCATATATATATGAGTTTTCTTAACATGTGTTATATATATATATATATAAAATATGCTTTTTATTAACATAAACTAGTAGACAAAAGACTAAAGGGTAGAAGCTACAGGAAGAACTGAAATGTTGACTACAGAAAATAAAATCTTGACTTGCTGAAAAGAAAAGCTTTGTCATTTCTCCATAGCTTTGTCTAGAAAACCCATCATTAGAGAACTCATCATTGTCTTTCCTTTTCCTAGTATAACCACTTCTCTTCAGTCTGTCTGGCAAACTGATACCTCCCCTTCAAGACTCACTTCTCTGAAGCCATCCCTGATTTTCCAGGAAGACTTCTGCCAATATCTGACTATACTATTTGCATTGCCTCCCAAACTCACCATTTTGTATCATAATTGTTTACAACTCTGTTTCCTTATCAGACAGGTATTCTGGGATCTGGCTGTATTTTCTGAGTCTGTTAGCAGTGGGATAAAAATGGTGCTCAGTAATACACCTACTATGTAAATAAGTAACTTAATGAATGAAAGAGAGAGTGTTGGAACTGAGGAGAGGAAGTGTGTGTGGGGGAGGGTATGACATTACTGAAAAAAACTGTAAGACTTCCTATGCCCTAAGTATGACTCACACATGTCCACATTCACTGTGGCTATCATTCTAGTGCTCAAAATGAATTTCAGGGCCAGCCAAATTCTAGAGGAAAGGGCTATGAAAGAACATGTCTCTTGGGAGTTGTGCCTCACTGGAGGGAACCCTTTGCAAACAAATGTGTTTGAGATCATTATGCCAGAAGAACAGACAGCATTTCTACTTTTTCTAAAAATTGTCACATTTAGCCAAGTGGTCTAGTGGTTAAGGTGCTGGACTTCCACGTGGCTGACCATGATTTGAGCCCTGGATCTGGCAGTTTGCTTTCACATTTTCTCTCTCTCTTTCTTTCTCTGCTTCTCTCTGGTGAGCACACATCCCGTACAGCAAATCAAAAATAATTAATAAAATTAAATAAATAATTATTTTAAAATTGTCACATTTAAATCATTATGGGGATTTTGAGACTTTTTGCTTTTATTGAAATCTTGACTTTGGTCTTGTGTAGATGGTCTAGTTTCTCTCCATCTTAGTCAAAGAAATCATGCACAGGGATCAACAGACTTATTTCTGTAATAGACTAGGTAGATAGAAATATTAGCCTTTGTGGGCCAAGGGATCTTGGTTTCAGTTTCTCAATTTTACAAACAGAGCTATAGACTAGATGTAAAGAAACAGATGTGGATGTATTGCAATAAACAATAAAACCTACAAATAGGTGGTGAGCTGGATTGGCCCACAGCCTGTAGTTTTCTGATCCCTGAAATTATCTAGCATGTAGTAAGTATCACTCAAATATTAAGCTATATATTTTTCTATCTATAACAATAAAGTAACAGTAAAAAACTCTAAGAAAGGAAAACACAAAATACTTATATCAATGCCAATTGAAGACAATTGCTCTTTTTAAAAATATATAATTATTGGGAACCAGCAGTTAGCGTAATGGCTGTGTCGCTGGACTACCCCATAGTTGACCATGGTCCCAGTGGCTTAGAACTCACGCCAGGCGTGTGTGCATGCATGCCCAAGATCCCGAGAGGAGAATGGAGGAGAAGGGATTGTGGCGTGACCATCCCCCCTGGGGGTGATTTCTCGCTTTCTGTCTCTCTATCTCTCTCTGTCTGTCTGGCGAGCACATGCGCCCTATAGCAAAAACCTCTCAAAAAATTATTTTTTCTTTATAATTTTACTTTACTATTTTTTTAAATTTCTTGCATTTAGTCACTGTGTATCTTTACATTGGAAATTAATTTTCCCAGCATGAATTGCGATATGTTAGTTCAGTCAAGAAATTGACATACACATTGTCATCAACCAAAAATTTTCCACTTTTTTGTCTCTTAAATGTTTTTTTTTGACATATATTTAGTTACTTATTTTATTTTATTTTTTTCCTAAAAGTATGATTCTAAGGAAGGAAAAAGATAACTCTTTTTTTTTTTCTTTTTTTGGAGAGATTTTTGCTATAGGGCATGTGCGCTCACC
>NW_006159608.1:2598729-2616803 GCF_000334495.1 Tupaia belangeri chinensis | reverse complement strand
CCCCCCCCCAGGGCAGATGGCCATGCCGCAATCCCTTTTCCTCCATTCTCCTCTCGGGATCTTGGGCACACACACAAACACAGACGTGCCCAGAGTGAGTTTAAGCCACCGGGTCTGGAACTCATACCGCGGTTGACTACATGGGAGTCCAGCAACATAGCCATTATGCTAACTGCTGGTCCCCCTAAAAGTATTCTTAAAACACAGTTTGAGGGGCCAGCAAGTTGTGCAGGGATTGGGGTGCTAAACTCCCATATGGTTGACTAGGGTTGGCGCCCACCCTATGGCTTTTTTATTTTTTAATCCCTTGATTCCCTCCTTTCCTTTATCACTCCCCACCACATTTTCTACCATCCTCTCATACTGTCTCTGGTATCCATAGTTACTGTCCATGCTTTTAAGCCTTCCAGTCTTTCAATTTCTGCCATGGAGTGCCAACATTCAGTATATATTGAGTGGAGAAATACAATGCCTCTCTTTTATAGCTGGCTCACTTCACTTAGCATTAAATCTTCTCTATTCATCCACTTTTTATCAAATGCCAAGAACTAATTTTTTTAATGAGTGCATATTATTTCATAGTGTATACATGCCACATTTTTTTCAATTCATTCTTCTGTTCTTGTACATTTTGTTTGACTCTATGTCTTAATAATGCTACAATAAACATGAATTTTCAACTGTTTTTCCACTGAGTGTATTCTTATCTTAGGGTAGATATCCAGGAATGGAATTGCTGAATCATATGGTAGTTCTATGTGTATGTCTTTGAGAAAACTCCATATTGTTCTCTACAGTGACCGTACTAAAATACATTCTCACCAACAGTGTAAGCGACTTCCCCCTTTTCTCCACAACCTCACCAGCACTTATCATTCTTTATTTTTGTAATCTTAGCCATTATGACTGGGATTAGGTGATATCTCATTGTGACTTTGATTTGCATTTCCTTTATGATAAATGGTGTTGAGCATTTTTTCATATGTGTTTTGGCTGTTCATGTATCTTTCTTAGAGAGTTGTCTGTTCAGCAAACTTACCCATCTTCTAATCAGATTGATTATTTTTTACAGGTAAGCTGTTTGAGTTCCCTGTATGTTTTAGTTATCAGTCTCTAATCTGAGAGAGAATTTGAAAATATGTTTTCCCATTTTGAGGGGTGCGGATTCACTGTAAACATTGTTTCCTTTGCTGTTCAGAAGCTCTTTAACCTGAGGTAATCCCATTTGTCTATTTTTGGGATTATTGCCTGTGCTTTGGGGGTCTTCTTTAAGATGTCTTTGCCTGGAACCAGCAGATGGTGTAATACTTACATCACTGGACTGCCATGGACTTGATCACAAATTTGAGTCCCAGACCCAGCAGCTTCAAACTCATACCAGGCACCTGTGCATGTGTGCCCAAAATCCCAAGCGGAGAATGGAGGAGAAGGGATTGCAGAGTGGCCATCCCACCCTGGAGAGTTATTTCTCACTTTCTGTTCCTCTGCCTCTCTGTCTCTCTGATGAGCGCACCCCTCCTATAGCAAAAAAAATCTCTCTTAGAAAAAGAAACGAAGAAATCTTTACCTACTCCCATGTCTCCAAGTGTTCCCCCTGCCTTTAACCCTAATAGTTTTATAGTTTGGGGTCTTAGGCTTACATCTTTGATCTATTTAAGTTTTTTTTGTTGTTAATAGTGAGAGCTAGAGGTCCACTTTTATTTTCCTATTGGTGAATACCCAGTTATCCAATACCATTTTCAAGAGATTTTTCTTCACTCCATTGAATTGTCTGGTGTTCTTTATCAAAAAGCAGTTGGCTGTATGTTTTGGGATTTATTTCTTTGGTTCCTATTCTGTTCCATTGATCTATGTGCCTGTTTTTGTACCCATACCATGTTGTTTTGAATATCACAGCTCTTTAATATATTTTGGGGTCAGGGAGTGAGATGCTTCCTACTCCATTCTTTTTGTGCAGTATTGCATTGACAATATAGGGTATTTTATGATTTCAGACAAATTTTATGATTGTTTTCTCTAGGTCTGGGAAATAATATCTCTGGTAATTTAATTATGATTGCATTAAATTTGTAGATTAATTTGGGTAGGATTAACATTTTGATTATATTTATTCTTCCAGTCCAGGAACATGGGATGTCTTTTCACTTTTTGGTATCACTTTCAAAATAATTTAAAAATTTTTCTTAGTTTTCCTTGTAGAGGTCTTTAACTTCTTTGGTTAGTGTTTTTCGTAAGTATCTTATACTTGTTCTGGCTATTGTAAATAAGATTGCTCTCTCCATTCTACCCCTCAGTCTGCACATTACTGGTGTATAGAAATGCTTTAGATATTTGTACGTTAATTTTGAATCCTGCCACTTTATTCATTTATCACAAGAACACAAGAGGTTGTTTTTTGTTTTTGTTTTTGTTTTATCCTCCTGGGTTTTGAATGTATATAGTTATGTCATCTGCAAATAAAGATAATTTCAGTTCTTCTTTTCCTTTTTGGATGTCTCTTATCTTATTCTTTTTTCTGATTTTACTGGCTAGGACTTCTAGTACTATAATAAAAAAGAGTGGAGAGAGTGGGCATCTTTGTCTTGTTTCAAGTTGAAAGCTGAAAGCTTTTCCCATTCAGTATGATGTTAGCTATGGGTTTTCATATATGGCTTTTATTGTGTTGAGAAATGTTATCCTCTGCTGATTTTGCTGAAAGATTTAATCATGAAGGGATGTTATATTTTATTAAGTGATTTTTTGCATTAATTGATATGATCATATGATTTTTATTTCACCTTTTGTTATTATGATGCATTTCATATATAGTTTTGCATATGTTGCACCACCCTTGCATCCTCGTGATAAAACTGACTTGGTCATGGAGCATAGTCTTTTTAATGTGTGAATGGATACAATTTGTCAGTATCTTGTAGAGAATTTTTGCATTTATATTCTTCAGAGATATTGATCTGCAGTTTTTGTTTTGTTTTGTTATGTCCTTGTCTGTTTGGAAAATCAAGATTTTGGTGGTTGTGTAAAATTATTTTGGGAGGATTCCTTCCTTTTGGGTCTCTAGAAATTTGTTGAGTAGAATAGAAGTTAGCCTTTCTTCAAAAGTTTTGTATAATTCAAAAGTGGAGCCATTAGGACTTGGGTTTCTTTGTTGGGAGGTTATTTATTACTGATTCAATCACATAGCTTGTTATGGGTCTGTTCAGGCTTTCTATGTCTTCCTAATTCAATATTGGTACATTACAGGTGTCCAGGAATTTGTGCATCTCATCCAGTTTTTTTCATTGTTGTTGCTGTTTTTTTTTCTTGCATATAGTCTCTCATATTATTCTCTGATGAACTTTAGTGCTTCTGTTAAGTCTGTCATAGTAGTGCCTGCATCATTACTGATTAGATTTATCTTTTTCCCTTCTCTTAATTAGTGTAGTTAATGGTGTATCAATTTAGTTTTTTTCTTAAAGAACCAATTTTTAGTTTCCTTTATTTCTGTATAGTTCATTTATTTTCTATTTTACTTATTTCTGCTTTAATCTTTATTATTTTTTCTTTTTGTTGTTGTTGTTGTTGTTGCCATTGCTTTTCCAGTTCCCTTAAGTGTATTGTTAGGTTGTTTACTTGCCACCCATTAATATTTTTCTCATAGCACTTATTGCTATGAATTTCCCACTTAGGACTAATGTTCTTTTAAAAGATGACTTGTGGACCAGCATTTGGCATGGAGGTTAAGGCAGTTGGATCCCACATCCCCATTCTGACTGCATGGTTCTAATCCTAGACCCAGTGTCTTGACAAACACACTGGGAGTGTATGCGTCCATGTCCAGCATTCTGAGAGGAGAATGGAGGAGAAGGTATAGTGGTGCTGCTAACCTCCTGGGAATCGAGGTGCTGCCTCACTTGCCCTTTCTCTCTGTCTTCTGTTTTCTGTGAGCACATGTACCTTATAGCAACAACAACAAAAAAACACCACCACAACAACAACAACAAAAAACTTGAATAACAAAATCTAAACTGTTGTAAGCACACAATTAGAAGCATTGCTATCAATGGATATTTTGTGCTGAGCAGCACCATAAATAACAGAACAATGCTGACATTATTTCATGCACTATTCCTCTAGAACTTCTGTTTCTAATTTGTCTTCCGTAAGATTTGAAGACAGAACCAAAGTATTATCTGAAAGTGACATTACAGTAGCAGTGTTCCACCTACTAGGGAGAACTGATAATGCCGTCTTTGCAACCCAGAGTACCAGAGTTTGAGGCTATATACAAATATCATTTTTTATAGAATGACAGTTCTGCATTCTATAAATCACTTTTAATGAAATACACATTCATTTTCTTCTTCAGTTTCCAATATTGAAATAGATTCAGATTCTGGGCCAGCAGGAACACAGTTCAGATGTACCAAAAGCACAAGGTGTGAGTGAAATCTTTTCCAATCGAGGTCTTTCCTACAGTTTGATGACCTAAAGGACTTTGGCATTTCTTTTACCCTTTCTTGTTGTCTGACTAGACTCTAGAGTTCAGGTTTGAACAACCCTCTATGCAGTTCAGTGATTTTCTGAGGACATTTTGCAAAAATCACAAGTATTTTGTGACATATGGTATCTATTGCACATAAAGAAATTGACACTTCCTGAAAGATGGTCATGTAACTTGCTAGACCCAATTTTTGGATGATATGTTGAATATACTAAACCTATTTGGTGCAGAGTTAAAGAAAAGGGTTGATGACTTTAGAACGGCTAAATCAGCTATCCCCATTTATCCATTGTTGCACTCCATGTCTGATGCTTTTAGAGTTTTTTCTGAATGATTGTATCTTTCTTCTCCACAAGATCCTGTATATATACTCCATGTAGGAAGCCTTACACTTAGATGCCCGCAGATGTCACCCAGATAAAAGGAATGAAAAGATAATTGACACTACTCCTCAGATTTATAGCGAACACAGAAATAATGAGAATAATGAACCCCAGGGAGCCTATGATCAGTGTGGTGGGGGGGTGAACAGTCACCACTTTGCTCAGTCAGTTGTGCCTTGGCAGGGGGGGAGGAACTTGCAAATCAGAGGTTCTGTTTCTTTTCCGTGTGAAAAAGAAGTTGCATCTCCCAATTTTAGTGTTAAAATTTCCAATTTTTGAATGAACATTTAGAAACACCTCTTAGGCCTAACATGGCATGTTTGTATGCCAGACTTCTACATAGGTCCTACTTGTGTGATTTCCGTTGGGAGCTCCATGTGGAAACATATCTTACCTGTTTTATTCACTGCTGCATCGCAGTGATTATCATAATAAGCAGAATGTTGTATGTATCAGGATTCTCCAGAGAAATAGCACCAACCAGGATATGTATACGTGTGATTACAATGCCAACAAGTTCCCCCGTTTGCTCTCTGTGGGCTGCAGAAACACTTGAATGCCTCTGAAGCAAGGAAGCTGGAGCAGATCCAGTCTGAGCCCTAGAGGCAGCCCTTGGGAGGACCCAGGCCAGAGTGCCCCTGGGTGGCCATGGCATGAATCCAGAGTCCAGAGGTTAAAGAACTTGGAGTCTGTCTGGAGGGGTGCAAGGATCAGGAACTGACAGAAGCAAATCAGCTGAAGGCCAAGTGAAGAAACAGGAGTGGAGCAGGCAGGTGAGTAGGAGGGGAGCACCCAACAAAATCTGGAAGAGAGGATGGAAGAGAGAGGATGGGGGACAGGAGACAGCACCTGACTCTGTTCTTCCCATGCTCCCTGGTGATTGTATGGTGTTCACCTGCACCAAGGACTGGTCTCTCCTTCCAGCCCACTGACTCACAGTCCAGTCTAGTCTGGCAATACTCTCACATAATGTTTCATCAACCTTTCAGGCATTCTTCAATTCAGTGAAGTTAACACTCAAAATCAACCATTATGAACATGGCATGGAAGATGCTCAGTGAATAGTTGTTAAATGAATGAAGAAATAGGAAACTTGTGATTATGAAAAGATCCCTGTAAAAAGTTTATTCTTAAGTAGAATCTGAATATTAATCTATGAATTGGGACCAGCAGTTGGCGTAATGGCTATGTCACTGAACTCCCATGTACTTGACCGTGGTTCAAGTCCCAGACCTGCTGGCTTAAACTCACGTTGAGTGCGTGTGTCTGCGTGCCCAAGATCCCGAGAGGAGAATGGAGGAGAAGGAATTGCAGTATGGCCATCCACCCTGGGTGGTGATTTCTCACTTTCTGTCTCTCTGTCTCTCTCTGTCTTTCTGGTGAGTGCACAGGCACTACATCAAAAACCTCTCCAAAAAAAAAAAATATATATGAATTAGTATTTTCTGTATACAGCTTAAAATAATGACCAATTATTTGTTGAAAATTCTGTAGCATGGCAAATTAAGCATGTGCTATGGTGTGAATGTGTCTCCCCAAATGTGCTGAAATGGAGCGGTCACTGTGGCAGTTAACAGGAGGGGCATTTCAGGAGATGAGTATGTCATGAGGGTGGAGCCCTCACAAGTGGGCCTTGAAGCGGGCTTCAGGGAGCAGGTCTGTTCTCTTCTGCTCTGCCATCACATGAGGACACAGCTTTTAAGGCACCATTGTGATAGCAGAGACTCAGGCCCTCTCCAGATGCTGAACCTGCTGGACTCTTCGACTTTCAGGTTCCAGAGCTGTGAGGAAAGACATTTCTGCTGATTAGAAAGCGCCAGTCTCAGGTTATGTTTTAGCAGCGCAGACAGGACTGGTAGAGCATGGCTCAGCTGGATAAGTTCATTTCGTCTCATGTGATATTTGATGGAGTCATTCACAAACTTGTCACATGACGGTAGGTTGTCTGAGGCCTGGCTCCTGAGTACTCTGTGTAACTATCAGCTGAAGGGCTCTCCTGTGACCCTCTCCATCGTAACAGGCCTTCTTTATATGGCAAACAGGCTTCAAGATGGCAAACTCCAACGTGCAAGTTCTTACCAAGCCTCGGTTTGAGTCATGTTTGCTGTTTTCCCCATGGGCCAAGTAAGTCGTATTGTGGTAGGAGGCTCTTCCAGGACTAAGGAAGATAATGGGGCATGCTTAGAATTTAAGTGCACGTGTGCAGCCTGTGGGGACCTTGTATTCCTGTCCCCGTAGCAACTTATCAACTCTCAGTGACCCTGTAGCAACCTAGCAACCCTGTTTCTTCATATGTGCCCACGTTATCTAACACCCCAGTAGTCGAGTACATACCTGTATAATTCAGAAGCAGTTTTTCTACCCGATCAGAAGTATGTAAAAGCATGTATGACCAAATATGGAATACAAGGAAACTAAAACAAATAAAGGAAGAGTCCCTAGAAATTGGAGGCTTAGCCTTTGGATGTGAATCCGCTGAGCCAGTGCTGGGACACTAATAAACCACTGCTTTCCTGAAAAGGCCTCCATATTCTGCCTCTCTCTCTCCCCAACAATCCTGCAACACTGACTGAGCAATGAGTCAGTGTACGTGAGGGTTGTGCAAGGTCGTGAATGCTAGAAAGTGTGACTTGCTGGGAGTAGGTCATGTATCAGTCCAGGATAGGAGATAATGGTATCTCTGAAGGGGAAATGTACCGCCATGTGCAGTAAGCATTGTCTTTAAGGAATTAGGATTCGAATTTCTCCCTAGGCTGCAAAGATACATAATTTTGATGTTGGCCTCCCCTCTCCCTGAGATGACCCAAGTGTGATGGAGAGAAAACAATATTTAGGCTGTTTTATCCCTCTAGAGAGAAGATCAACTATTACTTCCTAGTCCAAGTTTGTCACATGACACCAACCTTTGTCGTGTGTATGAGGCTGGTGTCAGCGTTGTTTCTCATCTAATATGGGACATTGTCCTCTACACAAGAAAATAAGACCTCCAACTGCTTTTACATCGGTCACTGAACAGCCACGAGACAGTAATTCCTCACTACTGGCCTCATCGGGAGCAACCTGAACCAGTGAACCATGGGTGAAGGGTTCTCTATCCCTTTAATCTGAAGACGTATCTTTCCTCTTGAAGAAAACTTCAGGTCTAAAGAGTGTCTGTCACTTCTCATTAGCTGTGTTAAATACATGTGGTCATTATATGTATGCATTTCTTAGAGGCAAAAAGAAGACTTTAAATATTTCCTCTTTCCAGTATATTGAAGAATCTAAAGCTGAGCTGAGTGAGGGAAAGCTTAGTGCTGGAACAGTATTGTAGAGGTAAGGACAACAATGATCACATATGTACAGCTGGTCATTTATTTGACACATGATGGTATATAATATATATAATGTAAGGACTGATGGTATATAAATGTAAGGACATGGTCCACAAACTCAGTTGAATGAATCTGTACTTACATGAAGAATCACTCTGTAGAATGGAAAATACTTGCTCTGGGGTTTGAAATCTGATTTCTATTACATCACATATTTACAGCTGGTCATTTATTTGACACATGATGACTGACTGATGGTATATAAATGTAAGGACATGGTCCACAAACTCAATTGAATGAATCTGTACTTACATGAAGAATCACTCTGTAGAATGGAAAATACTTGCTCTGGGGTTTGAAATCTGATTTCTATTACTGGCTTCTTAAGTTTACTGTTTAACTTTGAGTAATTAATTTTACTTTTTGAGAACACTGATTTCTTAACCTGCAAAAAAAAAAGACATTTATTGAATGCCTATCATATTTTTCATGTGTTCTAATTCAATTTTCACGATATTTTTGGAAGAATGTCAGTTTCATTTCTGCCTTAGAGATAAATAAATTTTGCCTCAAAATACATAAAATTCTACAGACTAGCATTCAGCTAATACACAAAAAAGATAAAACTGCATTTGATCTGTTGTTGGCATCTGTCTGTTCATTGCATTACCATGTCTCTTCTCCATTGACTGCAGAGCTTTCTAAGAGACTGCTGTGTCTGATTTAGCTTCATTAAGTCTAGAATTTATTTCCAGGTCAGCATGAGTGGACATGTCTGACTTGCTTCTGCCTTGGGATCATTGATACCTACACAAAAGGTAACAGAGTCATTTTATGTTAATATTCCAATATTACCCATAATAGGCTAGGAAATGCTACAGTAACATCAACATATACTACCAAATTTCAATGTTTAAATGTTGCAAGAGATGATTAATTTTTTCTCACATGACAGAGTTCATAGAGCTGATGACAACTTGTTATTCTAAGAGTTGCTATCTTGCCTCTACCCCATGTATTAATAGAATCCATAACTTTCCCAATCAAAGAAAGAGGAGACCATGCAAGTGATCTGCTTAGTCTGTACTCAGAGTTGACACATATCATTTTTTAAACTATATTTTATTGACCCAAACTAGCCTTATCTTCCAATCAAGTACAGGATAACTAAGAAGTACTATCTTCTATGCACCTGAAAGGAAAAGAAAAGAAACAATTAGTGGTGAATATTAATTATGTCTACCTACCAAAAAATTCAAAACATAACAACCCATAAATAACATTCTCTTGCTACTTTTCTACAAAGTTGGAAGTACTAATGTGTTCTTTCGTAGGGATAGTGTTCTCAGTTTTCTCTGTGCTAAGACAGCATTTATCAGTGTTCTTATGGCCTACTCCATTGTTTTTTTTAAATTTTTGAGGGGTTGTATGTGCTCACTAGAGAGAGAAAGAGAGAGAGAGAAAGAGATAGGAGAGGAGAGAAGAGGAGGAAGGAGAAGAGAGGAAAGGGCAGGGGAGGGAAGGGGAGGAGAGGGGAGAGGAGATCACTCCCTGTGGGAATTGGTCATATCACAGAGCCTTCCCTTCCATTTCTCCCTTCTTTCAGGATTTTGCATGCACCTGTTCCCTGTGTGTTTCTCAAGCTGCCTGGTCTAGGATGCCAGCTACATGTAGTTGGTCATGTGGGGTCCAGTCACTTAAACCACCACACCATAGGCTAGCCTGATCATGTCTTATTTTTTAAAATATAAAAATGACAACATCCCTGGCTCTGACACTATTTTTACTCTGTATTACAATTGGCAATCTGAAGACCTAAGTCTTCTCTCACTTTTAAGGTCATGAGAGGGTATTCCAAAGAAAAGGAGACTTTTCTTTAAGGTGACAAAACTTTCTTTTTAGGAGGCATTTATCAATTTATGTAGCTAAATCGTTGAGGAGTAGACATGGCCTTGGATGAGGCTCAATGAAGGGAGCTGAATAATGAGATTTTGTGTTACTCCTTCTCCCTTTCTTGGCTCTCTTCTGTGTTAATAGACTTCAATTTTGAGATTGCAAGATGGCCACCAGAAACATTTAGGGCTATGTGCTTCCAAGTTCAACCCCAGTGGGGAACAGTGAAATATTTCTCAGGCTGCTCCTATGAAAATTCTGAAACTAATTCTCATTGGATAATACACACCACATTCTAAGGAAGGCACTAAACTTGTCATATCAGCCCATGTTCTCATTCTTTCATTTCTTACCTTCCTCTGTAGTAACATCTGGAAAACCACATTTTTATTTTCTTGATGTGTTGGATATATAATACTGACACTCAGAATTTATTTTCTCTTGTGTCTGTTTAAAATTTTATAGACTAAAAGTGTAAAAGCTACATTACATACTCATTTATAGTTGGGATTCTCAAGGTAATTATAGGTTTACACATTACGTGAATATAACTAATATTTGGAAGGCAAAACGTAGATTAGGTTAGATTAGGGACTCTTTTTTTTCTGATGCTTTGTTTGTTTGTTAGTTTGTTTTGTTGTTGTTGTTGTTGTTTTCCTAGACTTAGCACCCTCTACCCTCTCTGAAGTATCTTTGTTTTCCATATCCTGCTTTGGAGCTATCAGTAAGAACTTGCGAGAAGAGAAGAAGTCTAGGGTCCACAGTCTGATGCCCATGACTAGCTTTCTGGATGGGTAATGGTAACTGCAATAGTAACTATGATAATAATTGGCTTTCTGATTCTGACTTTCTGACCTCTAGCTTGTAGCTAGGGTGTCTGTGCCTCGATTTGCAGTGCCAGTGGACACATCTAAACCCCAGTTCAGTTGTCTCTCCATATCTGTGGGTTCTGCATCCATGATTCAACCATCTTCAAATCAAAATTATTTGAAAACAATTATAACAATAAAATATAACGTTGCAAAAATATACATAATACAAATAAAAATATAGTATAATGACTATTTACATAGTATTTACATTGTATTAGGTATTATAAGTAACCTAGAGATGATTTTAAGTATATGAGAAAATGAGCATAGATTATGTGAAAAATTCACTGTTTTATATAAGGTACTTGAGCATACTCACATATTGGTATTCAAGAGGGAGTTTCCGGAACCAATCTGCACAGATACCAAGGGAGGGCTATATATAAACTTTATAGACACAGTTAACAACAAACAAATAACCCCCAAAAATGACCAATATTCCAATATTACCCATAATAGGCTAGGAAATGCTACAGTAACATCAACATATACTACCAAATTTCAATGTTTAAATGTTGCAAGAGATGATTAATTTTTTCTCACATGACAGAGTTCATAGAGCTGATGACAACTTGTTATTCTAAGAGTTGCTATCTTGCCTCTACCCCATGTATTAATAGAATCCATAACTTTCCCAATCAAAGAAAGAGGAGACCATGCAAGTGATCTGCTTAGTCTGTACTCAGAGTTGACACATATCATTTTTTAAACTATATTTTATTGACCCAAACTAGCCTTATCTTCCAATCAAGTACAGGATAACTAAGAAGTACTATCTTCTATGCACCTGAAAGGAAAAGAAAAGAAACAATTAGTGAATGTGTTCTTTCGTAGGGATAGTGTTCTCAGTTTTCTCTGGGCTAAGACAGCATTTATCAGTGTTCTTATGGCCTACTCCATTGTTTTTTTTAAATTTTTGAGGGGTTGTATGTGCTCACTAGAGAGAGAAAGAGAGAGAGAGAAAGAGATAGGAGAGGAGAGAAGAGGAGGAAGGAGAAGAGAGGAATGGGCAGGGGAGGGCAGGGGAGGAGAGGGGAGAGGAGATCACTCCCTGTGGGAATTGGTCATATCACAGAGCCTTCCCTTCCATTTCTCCCTTCTTTCAGGATTTTGGGTATGCATGCACCTGTTCCCTGTGTGTTTCTTAAGCTGCCTGGTCTAGGATGCCAGCTACATGTAGTTGGTCATGTGGGGTCCAGTCACTTAAACCACCACACCATAGGCTAGCCTGAACATGTCTTATTTTTTAAAATATAAAAATGACAACATCCCTGGCTCTGACACTATTTTTACTCTGTATTACAATTGGCAATCTGAAGACCTAAGTCTTCTCTCACTTTTAAGGTCATGAGAGGGTATTCCAAAGAAAAGGAGACTTTTCTTTAAGGTGACAAAACTTTCTTTTTAGGAGGCATTTATCAATTTATGTAGCTAAATCGTTGAGGAGTAGACATGGCCTTGGATGAGGCTCAATGAAGGGAGCTGAATAATGAGATTTTGTGTTACTCCTTCTCCCTTTCTTGGCTCTCTTCTGTGTTAATAGACTTCAATTTTGAGATTGCAAGATGGCCACCAGAAACATTTAGGGCTATGTGCTTCCAAGTTCAACCCCAGTGGGGAACAGTGAAATATTTCTCAGGCTGCTCCTATGAAAATTCTGAAACTAATTCTCATTGGATAATACACACCACATTCTAAGAAAGGCACTAAACTTGTCATATCAGCCCATGTTCTCATTCTTTCATTTCTTACCTTCCTCTGTAGTAACATCTGGAAAACCACATTTTTATTTTCTTGATGTGTTGGATATATAATACTGACACTCAGAATTTATTTTCTCTTGTGTCTGTTTAAAATTTTATAGACTAAAAGTGTAAAAGCTACATTACATACTCATTTATAGTTGGGATTCTCAAGGTAATTATAGGTTTACACATTACGTGAATATAACTAATATTTGGAAGGCAAAACGTAGATTAGGTTAGATTAGGGACTCTTTTTTTTCTGATGCTTTGTTTGTTTGTTAGTTTGTTTTGTTGTTGTTGTTGTTGTTTTCCTAGACTTAGCACCCTCTACCCTCTCTGAAGTATCTTTGTTTTCCATATCCTGCTTTGGAGCTATCAGTAAGAACTTGCGAGAAGAGAAGAAGTCTAGGGTCCACAGTCTGATGCCCATGACTAGCTTTCTGGATGGGTAATGGTAACTGCAATAGTAACTATGATAATAATTGGCTTTCTGATTCTGACTTTCTGACCTCTAGCTTGTAGCTAGGGTGTCTGTGCCTCGATTTGCAGTGCCAGTGGACACATCTAAACCCCAGTTCAGTTGTCTCTCCATATCTGTGGGTTCTGCATCCATGATTCAACCATCTTCAAATCAAAATTATTTGAAAACAATTATAACAATAAAATATAACGTTGCAAAAATATACATAATACAAATAAAAATATAGTATAATGACTATTTACATAGTATTTACATTGTATTAGGTATTATAAGTAACCTAGAGATGATTTTAAGTATATGAGAAAATGAGCATAGATTATGTGAAAAATTCACTGTTTTATATAAGGTACTTGAGCATACTCACATATTGGTATTCAAGAGGGAGTTTCCGGAACCAATCTGCACAGATACCAAGGGAGGGCTATATATAAACTTTATAGACACAGTTAACAACAAACAAATAACCCCCAAAAATGACCACATAGAAGAATGGCAGCTTTTTCTCATTAAGCATTCTGACTTAGTAATGCAGATTCAAATTCAAATCTCAGACCAATCATTAATGGTGTACATGTGAGTAAATTACTAAAAGTTATACATTTTACTTTCCATTATGAAAACGGAGTACTTTGAGGTTAAGAAGTTGTAGAAAAGATGAAGTGAACAATACCTGTTTTCTCTAGACTTGAAAAGTTTTCTTCCAGGATTTATCGGAATAGATTTTCAGTTCCTTTATTAGTTTCTTCACCTTCCAGGATACCAATTATTCAGATGTTTAGATGTTTAATAGAATCTTGTATTTCTCTTATATTATCCTTTTTTTTCATTTTCTTTTTTTTTTCCTAGGTCAGAGGTTTTGTCTTCTACATCCGAGACTCTATCTTTAACATGGTCTAATATACTTTTAATACTTTCAAGAGATTTTGATTTGTTGTATTATCGTCTTCATCTCTAATAGCACCATTTGATTCTTATGGTGTCCATTTCTTCTTTTAAATCATGGAAGGACTTCTTCACCTCCTGGAATTCATTGTCTCTTTTCTGTTCCATCTCATAGAATTTTATCACCTTGAATGTTCTGAATTCTTTCTCTGACATTTTGGTAACTTAACTTCTGTTTTTTTTTTTTTTTTTTTTCAAGAGATGGAGGAGGGTTATTGTGTTCTCTTGATGGAGATGTATTTCCTTTTTTCTCATACTTAAGGCTCTCCTGCAACTTCTGGTGATGTATTCACTTTTGGATAACTCTTCAGAGAATGTTTCTGCAACTGGAAACTAGTTTTCTTCCCTTTTGCTGTGAGTACTGCTATGCCAAAGTCTCTTCTGCTGTGGTTAGCAACGTGATCCCCATGGGAGGAACTTTCTACTCAGGTTTCTAAAGTGTAGTTTCTCCTTTTCTGCTGGTGGTTCAGTGCTGAGCAAGGACCCCTGAGAGCCTCACGATAGTAAGATATTAAAAACTATAATTCTAGGCCTGTCTTGTCCCTCTGGGGGTGGGGGTGTGGAGGATGAGGAGAAAATGACAATGAAAGAGGGGAGGAAAGAAGGGGAAAGAATATGAAATGGGAAAAAAGAAGAAGTCAGGCTCCGCACAGTGCATGATATCAGCAGGAGCTGCAGATAGAGGTGATTCTGCTTCAGAATTGAGAGCTGCCTTGACCTATGGGGAAAGGAGATGTAAAGAACTAGCAAAAGAAAGGAGGGGAAAGAAGGCCTACCGTTTTCGCTGAGGGGGTGTGGCTCTGAGGTTGGGAGCTGGTGCTGAGGCTGGGGCTGGGGCCAACATTCAGTTCTGCCTCAGTTTCCCTGACTGGGCAGGGGGCTGCAGATGGAGATGGACTCTGCCTGAGAGCTGAGAGCTGCCCTGACCTTTCTGGCTGAGGAGGGGAGCTCTGAGGTTAGGAGCCAGGGCTGGGGCTGGGACTGAGAACAATGTGGAGATTCCTCAAAAATCTACAAATAGAACCACCGTATGATCCAGCAATCCCACTCCTAGGTATCTACCTAAAGGACAGGAGAATGTTTAGTTGGAAAAGTGCTTGCACATCTTTGTTCATTGTGGAATTATTCACAATTGCTAAGACATGGAACCAACCCAAAAGTCCATGAGTATAATGGATTGAAAAAGTGTAGCACATATACTCTATAGAATACTATTCAGCAACAAACAAACAAACAAACAAACAAAAACCCCACAAACCAGAAGGACCCTGGCATTTGATAGAAAGTGCACGAATATGGAAGATTTACTGCTTAGTGAAACAAGCCAGGCTATGAAGTTGAGACATTGCATATCTCTACTTAATATATGGCTGAAAGTGAGATTAGAGGATATATAAACATGGAGAATGGTTATAGATACTGGATACAGTGTGTGAAGAGGGTGGGAGAAGGAGGAGAGTGTGAGGAAAGATATTAAGGAGAAAAATAGAGGGGCAAGACCTTTATGGGACATAGACACGGATTATTATCAGTGGATGATAATGTGTATATGTATAGTATACCCAACTGGACTGGTGTATTCTTATTGGAAAATTAACTTTACAAGGTAAGTGATGTATAGTGACCAAAAGTATAAAAGAAATAAAAAGAAAAGAAAACATATTAAAAACTGAATGGAATAAATAAAATAAAATAAATAATTCTTCTTAAAAATGCATGTGATATTCTGTGCCCTCCAACCACTGAAATAAACTCCCTTGCATCCTCTTACCTGACTTCCTCGGTGCTTTGTAACTGCTTATGTATGGCCAGTTCAAACCATGGGAACAGCAGTTAGCGTAATGGTTATGTTGCTGAACTCCCATGTAGTGGACCATGGTTCAAATCCTGGACCTGGTGGCTTTAACTCACACCGGGCACATGTGCGTACATGCCCAAGATCCCAAGAGGAAAATGGAGGAGGGGAGATTGTGGCATGGCCATCCCCCTGGGGGGTGATTTCTCGCTTTCTGTCTCTCTGTCTTTTTGGCGAGCACATGCACCCTATAGCAAAAACCTCTCAGCAAATAAATAAATAAATAAAACCATGTACTGCTCTTCAGCTGCAGGGAAGGACTCTTTCTTGCCTTTTTTTCTGTTTTCCTGCCCTACTTTGTAGTTCTTTCTTTGTCTCTTTAGCTCTTTCTTGCTGCTTTTCAAGGTTTAGAGCCTCATTTCAGTGGTGTTTTTCTTCAAATGCTTCATAAAATCGGAAATGTCTTTTTATTTTTAAGTGACATTTCCAGGAACATAATCACCAAGATGTGTTCAGTCCATAATGTGGACACTCCTATAATTCGGAACTACTGCTGCCCTTCAGCAGGTGAGCATGTTATTTTCAAAGGGAGAAATCTGCAAAGCCCTGAGAGTTGAGAGCACTCTAGCTTGCTCTTTCTGAGAATAATTCTCTCCTGATCAGTTCTTCTCCAGTCTTTAGCTTTGGGTGAGGCAATCACACCCTGCGGCCTTTATCCATGTGGAAATTTCTTGCTATTTCAATTTATTTGAAGCCATTTAAACAACAGTAAAAAAGGAAAACTCTTCTGTGTAAATTTAATTCCAATTATTCTGACTCCTTTGCATCTTCTGGCTATAATTTAGAGCATTTTCAGAACAGGCATGTTTAAAAGGTGGTAATTCACTTGACAGCTGGAGAAACTGAGATCATTAAAGGGAAACATAGTTAACATTACTTTTAATGCGACCTAGCTTTTCTCTGTGTTTTCAGAATGCTAGCAGTGTTCTTGGATGCTTTGCAGCCTCCCTTTCTACTGAGTGGCAAAGAATTCAATTTATTCATTTAGTCTGTAAATAGTTACTGAGCACCTGCTGTCTTCCAGGCCCCATTCTAAGTCTTCAGGGAAAAAAAAACATGAATAAGACATAACCTCACCTCTCTTCTCTCTTTTGGTAACCTGGTTTGATAGAGAGAAAAAAAAAAAAAGGAAGAAAAAACAAAGGGGAAGAATGAAAGGAGGAAAAAAGATACACAGTTGAGGAGAAAAGAAGTTAAAGAGAAGACAGCATAAAAACAGGAAAGTATCAAGAGGATTTGAAAAGGTAAAAGGAAAAAATTAAGAAGAGATGAAGGAGAAAATATGAATAAAATAAGTGATAATAGAAGATATAAAAATAAGAAAATGTGATAGAATTTAAATTTATATACTGCTATTCTTATATGCATGTATAAAATTTCTGTATTTTCTAGAATGCAAGCTACTTACTTGGTCATAAGCCTTTCCTCCAGTTCTACTGATGTCAGCAAAATTTTTTAATCTTATCGCTTTAAGGTTATCTGCCTCTTCTAGTTTAAATCATAGACTGTCTTCAGGTTATTTCAGGCTACTTGTGAATCGTTCTACTTCCCTCTTCCTTATCTTCTTCCCAGAGTATTATCTGGAATATTTATGTGACATGACACATGCGTATTTGTAGTCTGACCTCTCTACATAGAGACTGTTCTATAGGAGCACAATAGGCTTCCCTGACCCTGTACAATTTTATACACCCTCTTTTTTCTCAAAGGTTTCCTTTCTTTACTCACAGAGCTGCTCATCTCTTAGACTCAGCTTCTCCTTGTGTTGACTGGAAAGACCTTCCTCTCTCTCTTTCAGGCGAGCTGAACCAGGAAGTCCACCCATGTGGTTTGCACTGTTCATCTTGCTCAGTGATTCAAATTTTTCACACATAAAACGAGAGAGAGTTAATAAAATGTATGCCTACAGTAATGGATGCTATTGTATTTATCTCCTCTACTCATCTTGGAACTGAATGCATATAATTATTCCAGAGATATTAGCCACAAGACTTGGGCTCCACACTCTCCACTCTGCTCACTGTCCCAAGTTGATAGCAAAGTGTTAACAGGACAACTTGAGTGACCGAGCCGTCCAGTTTTTTGGTGCAGAAAATTGCACAATATTAT
>NW_006159608.1:2576566-2598714 GCF_000334495.1 Tupaia belangeri chinensis | reverse complement strand
GTTTAACTAAAATGATTTCTCACAGATATTCATGGAGCATGCCACGTCCAGGATCCCTCCATCCATCCCTCCTCTTTCTCTCTTTAGCTGCTCATTCTTAGTTCTGTATGAACATTCCCCCATGTTTCACAGTGTTTGTTAATTATCAAACACTTATTCCCTGCCACTGCTTTCCTTCCTTCTGTTGTGCATATCCTTACCCAAGGAAATTTATAGTCTTAGTTTTTTAAAGCTTCCCATTTATGTTTTTGTTGTTGTTGTTGTTTTGTGTTTTGTGTTTTTTGTTTGTTTGTTTGTTTGTTGCTATAGGGCGCTGATATGCTCCAGAGAGAGAGAAAAAACAAAAGGGAGAAATCACTCCCCAGTAGGTGGCCACACTTCAATATCTTGTCCTCCTTTCTCTCAGGATCTTGGGCATGCATGCTCACTCACACAGAGTGATATTTTCAAGCCACTAAGTCTGGGAATTGAACCATGCAGTCATGTGGGGTCCAGTATCTTAACCTCCATGTAGCCCTCTGGCCCTTCTTTTCACGTTTTATCTTCTTTTGTTTCCTTCTTCTCTGATCCAACTCTGCTTTCATATCTGTGGCTTCCTGTGTATAGTGAGAGACACAGATAGCATTGTGTACTGTAGGTGAAAGTGCCTGGAAGCAGAACATTTACACCTGCAGCTTTAAAGTCTGGGCATTTTCCTGGGGCTTGAGAGGTTCTACAACTGGAACTTAGAAGAGGACATTGTCAGATTTGTATTTTGTAGATTATTCTGACAGTGGACAGGGTCATGAACTTAAGTGGGAGATGTTACCGGAATCAAGGAGAGTGAGTTTGAGATGAGAATCACAGAGCCTATCTCAAGTATAGACAGTGGTTACAGAAAGGAGGAGTCAGTTTGGGGACTTAGAAGATGCAATAGACATATCATTTTTGCTCCACCATGGTAACAAGATGGGTCTGTGTAAGTGCGTAAACAACGTGAGTAAAGAAACTTCCTGTGAATATTAAGTGTTCCAGAGTCATCCTTGGCTTCCTAAAATAATGTCCTGCAAAGTCAAAAATTAGATGTATTTGTTAACCCCTTAAATGAGAAAGGGAAATAATAACCTGTGAACTTAGAGGGTTTTTTGTTTGTTTGTTTGTTTTGCTATAGGGCACATGTGCTCATGGGAAAGACAGAGAGACAGACAGCCAGAAATCACCCCCCAGGGTGGATGGTCATGCTGCAATCCCTTCTCCATTCTCCTCTCAGGATCTTGGGCATGCACGCACATGTGAGTTTAAGGAACCAGGTCCTGAACTCAGACTGTGGTCAACTACATGGGAATCCAGGGACATAGCCATTATGCCAATTGCTGATCCCATGAACTTACGAGTTTTCTAGTGAGCTATAAAAAGTTTCCTTTCTTTCCCTTTTATCTGACTGAAACTATTTATTATTTTGAAGATGAAAAACATCTCATCAGTGTATTGAAAAGATTTCTTTCAAAGAAGTCTTTCTAATTATAAAAAGTTCCTCAAACCATTTAAACATGTCCAATAATTTCATGCAATTACACAGTATGGGTCCAAGAAAAATGGAAACACTGTTATTTAAGGATTATGGAAACAATAGCTGACATAAAAATTTCTATCAAGTTAACCTCAGAGGCTGGGATCACAGGAATGTTTTAGTTGGAAAACAGGAAACAGGCATTTTATTCCTAAATAATAAGTAGAAACTTTAGCTGGAGTATTCTGCCTATACAATCACTTTGCTCTGCATATGACGAAGAAGGACTTTAGTATCTCACTCGACATCTCTGGTGGAAAAATTTTGGAGGGAATTTAGATTAGAAGATCTCTATCTCACAAACCTCCCTATTTTGCACAAATTTATGGGACAGCAAAGACAGATACAAGTACAACAATAAAGTTAGGCTTTACATGATTAAGTTAATAAGATTCTGTGTGCTTACAAGACAGAAATTTGTGAACTAGCAGACAGGGACACAAGAACTGACTACAGCATACCTCAGGACCTGACTGAGGATAAAGAAGGTGGTCTCAGGTGAGATAGACACCTGACCAATGTCTCCAATCCTGAGTGATAATGGGTTGGAATTGAACTAAAACAGCCCTGTTATAGTAACAGGTTGCATCATTACATACTGGGGTAGGTATTATACACATGGGCAGTATATTTTTTGAGACACGAATTTAAGAGAACTATGATCTTCATGTGTTTACATTACTAATGTTTGGTTGAATGTATATATTATATATTGTATATATTACATATATATTCTTTGCTATAGGGTGTGTGCACTCGCTGGAGAGAAGACAGAGAGAGAGAGAGAGGGAAAGTGATAAATGACACAGCACTCTCCGGGGGGGATGGCCACACCCCAATCTCTTCTCCTCCATTTTTACTTTTGGGATGTGCCTAGCGTGTTTTTCAAGCCACTGGATCCAAGACTCAAACCACACATCCCATGCCTTAACCACTATACCACTTGCAGATTCATTGAATGTATATGATTTTAACCAGAATTTTTTTGTTTTTTTTTTGGAGAGGTTTTTGTTATAGGGCATGTGCGCTCACCAGAAACACAGAGAGAGACATAGAGTCAGAAAGTAAGAAATCACCGCACAGGATGGCCATGCCACAGTCTCTTCTCTTCCATTCTCCTCTGGGGATCTTGGGCACGCATGCACATCTGGCATGAGTTTAAGCCACCGGGTCCAGGACTCAAACTGTGGTTAACTACATAGAAATCCAGTGACATAGTCACTACGCCAACTGCTGGTCCCTTAACCAGAATTTTAGAATGTTTCAGCAGTAGTAGGCTGTAGCCTCCTTGCTTTGGTTATTAAGAGTCATTTGTTCATTTCTAACCAATTTCTGGTTAGATGAAATCAAATTGATAGCTCAAAATTGACTATGGAAGGAATATTTCAAAAGTGAATTTTTTTTTTGGAGAGTTTTTTTGTTTTATTTTGTTTTTGCTATAGTGCGCGTGTGCTCGCCAGAAAGACAGAGACAAAGAGATAGAAAGAGAGAAATCACCCCCCAGGGGGGATGGCCATGCCACAATCCCTTCTCCTCCATTCTGCTCTTGGGATCTTGAACACACTCACAGACGTGCCTGGCGGGAGTTTAAGCCACTGGGTCTGGGACTCAAACCGCAGTTGACTACATGGGAGTCCAACGACATAGCCATTATGCTAACTGCTAGTCCCTCAAAACTGAATTTTGAAAATGCTATAAATCAGAGTGTTTTTTTTTCTTTTAGATTTTTGCCATAGGTTATGTATGCTTGCCAAAGTGAAACAGACAGAGAGAGGGAGGGAAGTGAGAACTCACCTCCCAGGGAATGGCCATGCTGCAATTCCTTCTCTTCCATTCTCCTTTCAGGATTTTGAGTATACAAGCCCACCTCCTTGAGTATACAAGCACACATCCGTGGTGTGATTTTCAAGATGCTGGGTCTGAGGCTTGAACTGCAGTTCACCATGTGGGAGTCCAACACCTTAACCACCACATCACCTGCTAGCCCAAGGCTATTTTTTAAAAGCCACTAAAGACTTACCAGTACATCACTGCATAGTGATGTCCTCAACATAATGATCTCTCTTTAACTCAGCAACAAACATGGCCTGATCCATGTCTGTTGAATGAATGGATAGAGGAAAGGTGAGGCTAGTTAGAAGAACAAAGAGAGACTCTGTAAGATTGAGTGTTAAGGAGAGAAACCTGAGTTTTGAGGCATGTGTAGGAGAACGTATAGTTGTGAACAAATGGTGAGAAAGTCTTTTAGAAGGAAAGACTCAAACCGATGAAGAATATAATGGGTAAGGAGACTTATTAAAGAGCTGAAGATCCCCTGAACTTGAAAATGGAAGTGGACAGTGTCAGAAGATGGAGGGAGTGATTTCAATGACAGACTGATCTGAACAAGCCATCACTGAAACATCTGCCTCCAGTCTATCTAAATCAGTATATCTGATCACCAGAGACAGGAGTTCCTGTTTCACAGTGAAGCTGTTAGACACCCTCCTATTAACTTTAGAGAAACTTTTATTTATTGTTTTGTGAAAACAAAAAAGGCCTGTTTTAGAAGTCTTGTGATTCAGGTTTAATAGTTACAGAATAACTTGATGGGGCCAGCTCTACAGCCTGGAGCTTAAGGCAACCAGATTGTACATAGCCAACCACATGGTTCAAGACCCAGACCCAGTGGCTTAAAAAACACACCAGGAACTTGGATATGCATGTCCAAAATCCTGAGAGGAGGGAGATGACAGAGAAGGGATTGCAGCATGGCCATTCCCCATAGGGGTTGCTTTTACCTGTCCCTTTTCTCTGTCTCGCTTTCTGTCCTTGGTGAGCACACATGCCCTCTAGCCAAAAACAAAAAAAGAAAAGCAAGTAACTCGATGTTGCTCGTAATCTTGCACATTATAAAGATCTAGTGAATAATTTTCCACATTTCCAGGTGAGCTACTCTGAGGGCCGTGTACAGAGACTAGCCACTAACCTGCAGCCATTCCTAGACACGTGACTAGAAAGAAGCATGCACTGCTGTTCTGGTGTTTCATATAAATATATAGATATACATATGTGTATATACACATACGCAGATGAAAATATAAATAGTGTGTACATATTATGTGTGTGTATATAGATATATAGTGTTTATATCTATATCCATCTACATAGTGTGTATATCTATATCTATACCCACACACACACACGTATAATTTCTGAGTTTTGCCTTTCCAAGTTCTGCTAAACTATTAAAGAAAATGATATGCAAAGTGCATTTCTCTTTTTTTTTTTTTCGGAGAGGTTTTTGCAATAGGGTGCGTGCGCTCGCCAGACAGAGAGAGACATAGAGACAGAAAGCGAGAAATCACCCCCTAGGGGGGATGGTCACGCCGCAATCCCTTTTCCTCCATTCTCCTCTCGGGATCTTGGGCACGCACGCACACGCGCCCAGCGTGAGTTTTAAGCCACCGGGTCCGGGACACGAACCGCGGTCGACTACTTGGGAGTTCAGCGACATAGCCATTACGCTAACTGCTGGTTCCCTAAAGTGCATTTCTCCAAAGTGTTAATGGATGATATAAGCTCCTCGGGGTTGAGGAGGAGAAAGAGGAGAATTGTCAGTCCAAAACATCATTGGAACACTAATGATCTTCTCATTCGACTTGCCTTTTTTCCACAATGAAGGAAAATAAAGATCAGATGAAATCAGACAAGTAATTTCATTTGGAGACATTTACTAAAGTTCAGTTTCCTGCCCTCCCCCCACCTCCAGCAACACAAGATTATGCTGGAGTCCTTTGCACCTGAAGTGGAAATGGTGGGACCAGTTGCATGGTGGTTAATGCAAGCCCTCTGGAGTCAGAATTATCTAACCCTACATACTAACTTCATATTCCAGCTGGCCACATGGTGGAAATTTAATAGCCTTGCTGAACCCCAGACTCCTCACTTACACAGTGAGAGATAACAGGGTCTTCAAAATGTTATTGTGAGGCATAAATGAGATCTACAGACGGAGTGTGATCCGAGGCATGGGATGAAAACTCAGGGTAAGCTCACTGTAGCTTTTGTTGTGATGGTGATTTATTTTGACCTCGTCTTTAGATAATGATCTTTCAATAGTCAAAACATTTTGACAATTGGTGAGGATTTTATATACATGTGTGTACTCTGTGTGTGTGTATGTGTGTGTGTGTCTGTGTACATACAAAGTTTCCTCAAAAAGTTCATGGGAAATTTGTATTATGAAAAAAACTACAGATGATGTCCAAATTTTTTGCACCATAATAAATTAGTACTATGACTTCGTTTTTCCATGTACTTTTGAAGGCCCACCCTCCTATGTATATTTACAATACATACAATTTATAAGCTCACAGGAGATAATCTGCTTTTGACGTATTTGAACTGGCATTCTAAGCCATTAGCTTTTCTCTGAGGAAGTATGGGGATGTGATGAATAGCTTATGATTTTTAACCAGGTCCTCTCTGTCAATGGACTCAGGTCAAGTTTTATGGGAGGGGATGGCACAGAGAGTTGCAATAAAATCTAACAAATGCTACCTGATAATTAAGCAGATTAATCTCTTGGACTACCAAAGCAGTTGACTGCCATGACTATAGAACATTAAGACTTAACAATTCATGATTAAAAGTCAGGAAGGCCAGAAAAACAGCATCTCGGAATGTCCCAAAGAAGATTCACGTAAGCCTGTATACGGCCCTCCCGGGGTTTCCAGAGTTCGCCACTCATCACCTGCTCCTCTGCAGAATGTGCTGCAGGAAGCAGCCACGGAAAGAAGTGGGAGAGCCCCACTGGATCCGAAGACACCGTGGAAATGACAAATGTCTTGCGATGACAGGCTCCAGCTCTGGGCTGCTAATCACTGCCCACTGACTCCTCTCCTTCGTCCAGCCTTGGCCATTTCCAATCCGTTCCTCACACTGGGGCTAGAGTGGTCTTTAAAAAATGTGACCAGGCTTTGCTATTCATGTATTTGAAACTATCTGAACTCCCTTGTGCTTTGAAATAAATCCACATCCTCTTTGTTGGCCTCCAAGGCTCAGCATGATCTGTCTCTGCTCACCTCTCCAGCCTCCCTTCAGATCTCCCCACCCTTATCTCTGCCCTCCAGACATCGATCATTCTTTCAGAGCTTCAGACACAGCTCTCCCTATATTCGAAACTCCCAGCCTTTGTCCTCACTATTCCTTGGTCCTGGTTTACTTTGCTCTGGCGCTTTGTGTGGCTGGCTCCTGCTCGTGCTTCAGATGGCAGCTTAAATGTCATCCCCCCAGTGAGCTTAGGTGACTATCTCCCCAGATAGTCTTCTTCACTGTTTCTTTGCTTCACAGCAGCTCACATTTTGAAAAAGACTTTGAAATTATCTATTTACTTGTTTATTTCCTGCTGGGAATGCTATCAGAGACTTGGTTTGTTCTGCTTGCCACCACACGCCCACAATTTGCAGTGCCCAGCACAGATTAGGTAATCCACACGAGTAATCCATATTCCTAATAATAATGTGCGTATGTGTTGAGCACTTACTAAGGGTCAGAACCTGAGTTGAGCACTCTGCATGGATTTTCTCATTTGCTCCTTATTCCTCTGAAGGCTGCTAATCTTATGCCTATTTACAGAGGGGGGCACTGAAGCAAAGACTGCTCATAGACTTCCTCTAGGATCACACAGCCAAGGCTGGCACAGCAGGATTCAAACTCGGAACTAACCTTCACTTCCTGACTGCGTGAATGAATGCAAGGTTCTTGGTCACATCTGACTGACCGAAGCTGGCTAGGTCTCTAAGACTCTGTCCAAGAATCAGTCAAGCACCCGTCTTTTAGTGAGACCCTACTACTCAGACTGAACTGGCACCCATGCTATATCAGCACCTGCCTGAATCTATTTCGAATGGAGCATTTGTCCAATAGTTTTGATGCTGAATAGTTATTAGTCATTTTCACTGTATCTAGAATCCCTTTTTGATGAACCTGTGTCTCTTCTATCCTGTTTTTTCTCTGCTCATCCTCCATACAAGAAATAAACATGAAGCACACATTTTATTTAATTTTATTCTGGAGGATGAGACAATGACCCTGAATAACACTACTAAATTCCCTTGCATGGTTTCTAATTATGTAACAAATTTACCAAATATGAAATGACATAAAGTTTTATTTAAAAATAAATAGGGTAGTGGGATAAAAGAGAGACCAAGAAGAAAGGATCTTCTGTAAACCAGGAGATCAGGGAGTACCTGCTGGCAGAAGCGACATTTGAGCCCTGATCCAAGGTTAGGAAGATCTGAATAGAAAATCTCCCAAGAGGGGACTTGTGCAGCTTTTCAGGCGCAGGGCACAGTGGAGGGCACACAGCGGAGGGCAAGGCAGGCCTAGGCTGCAGGCCATGTGTGAACCAGGTCTGCTCAGTCCCACTTGTCCCTGGGCCTCACTATCTGCAGTGCATCCCGTCTCCTGTCATGGCTTCTGTGGCCCCAGTCCCAAAGCTCTGTGGCTGTGCAGCACCCCTGCTTTCCTTACACACCAAGTACAGGGTCTTTCAAAGCAATTTTCTCTTAGCCAGCCAGTGTAGAATGACTGCAGCCCCATACTGCAACCAGTACGTTCAGCAGAGCCACAGGTTTCCCCACCGACTGTTCAGAAAATCTGGGTTACACAATCCGGACGTTAAAACATGGTCAACATCACACAGGGAAGACTGATCTGTTAGAGACAGAACACGCCAGAACTAGCAGGTAAATTGCTCATCCTTACTTCTGAGGTGCCCAGGAGCCTGCACAAGAAGCAACATTTCTTGTAGCTGTGCAGTCAGCTTGATTGTGTATGGGTCTGCCTTCTTCCAGTTTGGTACCCTGCATTTTCCTTATTTTTGCTTTCCTGGGATGGGTACTCACATAGAACTCTGCCACAAAATATCTGAACTCTGACTGTTTTCTAAGGAGTTGGAACCATGAGAGAAAACCAGGCTAGCAGGGCATAATGAATCAGGGAAGCAAAAATTGAGGCTGAAAACATGGTTAGGTCAGATACCCCAAGGTTCCACAGGCCAGGACAAGAGGGTTAGACTTTACTCCAACTGCAATCCATGGGAAGGAATAGCGTGATTTCATTGGGTTGTTGGAAAAGTCATGACATATTTTTTGTGCAAAAATGGATCGTGACTTTTCTAACAATCCAATATTCACATATTTGTAAAAGATCTTTTTAGCTCTTCTATGGATAATTGTCCGTCTTCACAGAGTCCCTGTTGTGCACTGGGCAAGCAATACATATTTGTTGATTGATTGCACAGATACCTGTCCCCTTTACAGGTTTTATTCTCCCCAGTAGTCTGGTCAAACTGTTATCTCAGGCATGGACTCACCTATTAACAAACTTTTGTGGTAGATTCAAACAGTATATGCATATTTTTATTTCATCTATTGGCTTTCTTTTCATCCTGTAACCTTCCTTCTTTCTCATAACCTCTATTCCCACTCCTCGGGTACCATTTATTTTTTGATTGAGTTTGGGTTAAAAGCCTGAACTGTTAACTATGTTTAAAAGGTAATTTAGTAAGACTTAGCATTTCTGAATGTATTCTGTAGCTGAATTGAAAGAGGAATGTTCTTTTTCTCAAAGTAATTAAACTTTGAATATCCTGTAGGGTACTTGCTTGCATTATCTCTGCTTCCAAGCACTGTAATGTAGAATTGTGGTCACTTAACTGGGAGAGCTAAGTATTTAAGCCTTTCCACATAAGCCTTCAGGTCTTTTCTTCCCATTGAGGATAACCATACATGCTGAAAATTGTCGATCATAAGACAGAGTTATTATTCATCTTCTAGAAGTCCATTGCTTTCTAACAAATGATACAGCATTCCCATAGTCCTGGTGAAGATTTTTATAAATATTCAGAGATAAAGCAGAAAGAATAAGCTATTTCATAAATTTTATACTATTATGTTCTTTAGCCTATTATTCAAGGTCCTGTATAATTTTTTTTCAGTTTTTTTTTTTTTTTTTTTTTTTTATATAGGCACATGTGCTCCCTGGAGAGAGAAAGATAGAAAGAGAAAGTGGGAAATCACCCTCCAGGGGAAATGTCCAAACCACAATCCCTTCTCCATTCTCCTCGCAGGTTTTTGGGCAGGTGTGCATATGTGTCTGGTGTGCTTTCAAGGTGCAGTGTCCAGTTTCAAACCGCATTTGGTCCTGTGGGAATCCAGCACCTTAACTATCACGCCACCTGCTAGCCCCAATCCTATATAATTTTGATATATTTTATTCTGACTTTTCACCCATTTGTTTTGAAACCTCCTTCTACTCTTTCTTCATTAGAAACTGCAGTGCTGCTAACAAGGTCCTTAAATCAAAGCCAATATAAGTCAAATCTATCTTGGAGCCAAAACCCATAGAGACCACACAAATAAAACCTGAAACATAAAATTAACAGATTTTTGACAAAAGGAACAAGACGATCCAGTGGGGGAAAAATCTTTTTAGAAAATGGTGCTGGAAAAACTAAGTATCCATCTGCAGAAAGATGAAACCGGACCCCTATCCCTCACCACTAACAAAAATCAAATAAAAATGAATCAAAGATCTAAACCTAAAACCTCAAATTATAAAACTACTGATGGAAAACACAGGGGAAACTCTTGTAGACATCAGAGTAGGCAATGATTTCTTAAATAAGACCCCCAAAGCACAGGCAATAATCCCAAAAATAGACAAGTGGGATTACATCAGGTTAAAAATCTTATGCACAGCAAAAGAAACAATAATAAGAGTGAAAGGACAACCCTTGGAATGGGAGAATATATTTGCAAACTATGCTTCAGATAAGGGACTGATAACCAGAATATACAGGGAACTTAAGCAGCATACTTGGAAAAAAAAAATCAACCCAATTAAAAGATGGGCAAATGAGCTGAACAAACAACTCTCTAAGGAAGACACATAAACAACGAAAAAGCATATGAAAAAATAAAAATGTCCGACATTTCTTACTCTAAGGGAGATGCAAATCAAAACCTCAGTGATATATCCCCTATCCGCAGTCAGAATGGCTAAGATCACAAAAATAAAGAATAAGCGTTGGTGAGGCTGTGGAGAAAACGGAACTTTCCTGCCCTGTTGGTGGGAATATAATATGGAGATTCTAGAGAAACCTACAAATGAAACAACTATGTAACCTAGCAATTTCAGTTCTGGGTATCTACCCAAAGAATAGGAATACACTCAGTCAGAAAAACACTTGTACATCCATGCTTATCGCAGCATTACTCACAATTGCTAAGACGTGAAATTAGCTCAAATGTCCATGAACAAATGAATGAATTGAAAAGGTGTGGTACATATACGCTATGGAATACTACTCAGTCAAAAAACAATGACACCCTGACATGTGATAGAAAGTGGATAAATATGGGCAATTTACTACTAAGTGAAGCCAGAGTTTGAAAGAGAGGCATTATATGTCTCTACTCAGTATATACTGAATGTCTGCATTTTACGGAAGAAACTGAAAGATTAAAGGGTATAAAGGCATGGAGAGCAACTAGTGATACTAGAGATAGTGTGGGAGGAGGGTGGAAAATGGGGGAGAGTGAGAGGAAGGGAATCATGGGGAAAACAAAAGCAAAATATTTAAGAGACACAGAAATGGAAAATTATCTGTTGCTGATAATGTGGTAATATCTTTGACTGAACCAACATACAAGTGTATTCATGATGGGAAAATTCGTTTGGTATGCTATAATGGTACACAGTGATTGATTGTAATTTTTTTTTAAAGTAAGTAGCTGAAAAGATCAATAGCAAATGTCATGAATAAAGACTTCTTGAGGGGCCATCAGGTGGTGTGGTGGTTAAGGGTGCTGGACTCCCACATGATTGACCATGGTTCAAGCCCCAGACATGGTGGCTTGCTTTCTCACTTTTCCTGTCTTTTTCCTTCTCTCTTTCTCTTTTGCTCTGTCCCTTTCTGGTTTAATTAAAATAAATGGATAACTAGGGACCAGCAGTTGCTGTAATGGCTATGTCACTGGACTCGGTGGCTTAAACTCACACCAGGCACATGTGTGTGCGTGCTCAAGATCCTGAGAGGAGAATAGAAGAGAAGGGATTGCAGCAAGCCCATCCCCCCTGGGGGTTGATTTCTCACTTTCTGTCTCTCTGTAGTTCTGTCTTTCTGGTGAGTGCACATGCCCTATACCGAAAAACAAAACAAAACAAAACAAAACAAAAAAAGAACAAAATACTTTCCATAAAAATAAATGGGTAACTAAATAAAGTTAGATAAAATAATTCTTAAAAAAAGAAAGAATAAAGACTTGGAAAGAAAAACAGCAAGAGTTGAGTGATAGTATCTGGAAAGGAAATTAATCCAAATAAGAGCAGGTTGATGCAATGAGTAGTGAGTTTTACATATATTTGAGACATCCAGGGCTTGCCTATAGCAGTCACTGGGTTTGTGGTGTGTGCATGTGTTTAAACTTAATAGAGCTGTGGGTTCAGTTTGGGGACAGAAACCATATAATCCCTCCAGCAACTGATATTCTAGTTTAAAAAGATTATTCTTACTTTTTTAAAATGACTACCAAGGACCTTTTAGGGTCACCATTCTTTACTCTCTCTCTTCTATCCTCCTTCCCCATCTGAACACATCCTCCTTGAAGCACAACCAGGGGTTTTGACTGCCAGTCTAGCCCTGGTATGTTATCATTAATACAGATTTCCAATAAATGTGTGTAGAATTAAATGGTATAAAATGAAACAGGATTCAATATATTTATGTTTTATACATGTATGCATATGTGTATTTACAACTGTTCTATTACCACTGTAATTCAACTGAGATAAATAAAATATATTTTCTTTATCCAAAAATTGTATCCTTATACTCTACTCTTTACTTCCTGACTTTCTTGGGGATGAGGTTACATTATCAATCACCCAAAATATATTACCCAATCTGAAAGAGAGCTACTATATTCAAGGTTTGTGAAATACACACACACATATATATGTGTGGTTAGAATTAAAGAAAATATACAACTTTTAATAAAACAGATCAATATTTTCATGGGTGGACAAATCAACTCAGTATGCAAATTAAGTCTTTGCATAGTCAACCCTATTTCTGAGATTGGCACGTTCTTTGTCATGCTTCTACGAACTGTCATTTATCTTGCTTCCAAGTGGTCAGGCCATTGGTGCAAGTTATTTGAAAATCAGTGTGGGATATTTGAAAGAGCATGGGATTTGGTTAAGACCTGGGTTTGTCTTGGCTAGAACACTTACGAGGTGTGAAATGTTTCTTTTCTGTTTTGATTTTTAAAGGAGTCATTGTGCATCATTCTATTCCAATATACAGAAATCCAGCGTTGAATAATTGTAGGAGTCAGGTTTGGTCAGGAAATAAAAAATGACTATAGGTACAATATTCTCCCTTTATCTGTGGTTTCACTTTCTGTAGTTTTGGTTACCTATAGTCAACCAAAGCCTGAAAATATTAAGTGGAAAATTTCAGAAATAAACAATGTATATTGTGCACTCTGAGTAATTTGAGGAGATTGCAACCATGTGCTCCAATCCTCCTGGGAAGTGACTTATTCCCTTTTCCAGCACGTTCATGCTGCGTGTGCTACCTCCCAGTAGTCACCTGGTAGCCATCGAGGTTATTAGACCAGCTGTTGTGGTATCTTGGTGCTTCTGTTCAAGTAATTCTTATTTTACTTAATGTCTCCAAAGAGCAGGAGTAATGGTATTGACATATTATAATTGTCCTACTCTATTAGGAGTTATTTTTGTTAATCTCTTACTGAGCCTGATTTATAAATTCAACATTATGGTAAGTATGTATGTATGACATAGTTAGTACATGTAGGGTGTGGTACTATCTGCTACATCAGGCATCTATGAGGGGATGGGAGAGTCTTGGGCCATATTCCCCACAGATACATAGGCACTACTATATTTCATGGAAGATACATTATATCTGGAAAGTTAGATAATAAATTTGTTGGACTGGCTACAGGATTTTACAATAAAAGAAAGAGAGGAGAGAGAGGGAGAGAGGAGACTTTTTACTCAGAACTCAAAAACTACAGAAAACTATTACTACCTTTGCATCAGAATACAGAATCTTGTGTGCTGCTCTTGCTACCAGAATCCACACATCTGCATCACTGCCACAGGTGTGGACAGTCTTCTGAGGATGCTTCCCCCCTGCTACTGCTGCTGCGGAAATCCGGAGACTGCACTAGTCTACTGTTGCTGCCTTCTCCAAAGAGAACAACTGGTGCCTCTCTGCTTTCTAATAATGCCTTTTTACAAAAGCAAGAACCACCCTGTCAAGAAAGCATGGAATGTGTAGAATGCAGCCTTTTGGGCATGTTAGAAGAGAGAGTGTAGACAGAGAGTCACATGTAGGTCTGAATTGTTAGCAGAAACGATGACATCACGATGGCACGACAGTAGAAACAAAGTCAAAGAACAGTTCTTGACTTTGTGAGCAGCTTAAAACCCAATAGGCTACATTAGGACCAGCAGATGGCATAATGACTATGTCGCTGGACTCCCACGTAGTTGACTGTGGTGGGAGTCTCAGACCCGGTGGCTTAAACTCATGCAGGGCGCGTGTGTGTGCGTGCCCAAGATCCCAAGAGGAGAATGGAGGAGAAGGGATTGCGGCATGGCCATCCCCCTGGGGGGTGATTTCTCGCTTTCTGTCTCTCTGTCTCTCTCTGTCTTTCTGACGAATGCACGTGCTCTATACAAAAACTTCTCAAAAAACACAAAAAAAACAAACAACAAACAAACAAACAAAAACAATAGGCTACATAGATGCTTAAACAAATAGAACTATCACTAAGTAAATGTTCATATTCTTGATATTCAGATGCTTGCTATGACAACCTGAGGAATATTTAGGTTAATTTCACCATCCAACATAAAACAAAAAGCAAAATTGGTGTATGTCCTAGTTAAAAAATGCAAGTTAATTGGAAATAGAATGCCAATTGTGTTCAACTGTGTTGAAGTAATTTCTTAAGTTTTCTCTTAAAAGGTTCTCATTTACAGGTTCAGCAAGTAGTATGGTGGTCAAGGCACTGGACTCCCACATGGCTGATCACGGTTTGAGTCCCAGATGCAGTGGCTTTATAAATCATGCTGGGTGCATGTGTGTGCATGCCCAAAATACCAAGACGACAGTGGAGCAGAAGGGATTGTGGCATGGCCATCCTCCACCTGGGGGATGATTTCTCACTTTCCCTCTCTCTCTGCCTCTTCTCTCTGGTGTGTGTACACACCCTATGACAAAAAATCTTGCCAAAAAAAAGTAAAAGATCTTATTTACAACTCATGTTTTTTTGTTTGTTTGTTTTTAATGGCTTATATATTATTTCTTTTCTTTGTTTTGCTTCTCATATAGCACAGTGATATAATATTAGGATTACAAAGTTCCAAAGTAAACCACAATGATTTCAAGGGAAGATTGGTAGAAATAAAACTATCTTAGCAGAAAAATATTACATTCTTGACCTTGAGTCTAGGCACTCAAAGCTTAACTCTAGTTTTGTCCCATGGGTGTTTTAGAGGCACCTCGGTTTATACAGGTCTGGCACAGTACCATGGCTTCCTGGGGGCTTCTATGAGCCTACGTGTGAGCACGTCCTTACACACACTGCATCATGGTGGGAAGGAGAGAGGGTTTAGCTAAGCTCCCAAGAACTGTGGGCAACCCTGGACCATCTACCGAAGGTCAGAGCAGGACAGGGTGATAACATGGGATGCAACATTCCAAATACCCTTCACCCTAGCATGGATAAACACAACTTGGGTATACAACAGTGGAAGGTGACAATGCTCCTGAGTCCACAGAACTAATCTGCTGGCTTGAGGTCCAAGTTCTCCTCACTTGCTCTGGCTCCCTGCAGCCAGTGCTGCCACCTCATTCCTGTTCTGCCAGGAGGCACCCGCCAAGAGACATGAGAGCACATCAGAGGTTCACGGCTTCCATCCCTGCTGCCCTACAACTTCGGCACCCTGTGGCCACCACCGCCTTTGGCTCTAGCTCTGGACTTTGTTCTTGATGAGTTGTAGAACTGCGACCCTGGTGGTGGTTGGGGGGGAGGGTGCCTAGGCACAGCATAGAGCCCCCCACCCCCAGCTACAAAAATCAAGTTGCCAAGGGAAACCTGGATTCTCCTGGGCAGTCACTAATCCCAACACAGGCAGTCGATCTTGGCTCTGAACTCCGTAAAAGGCATGATCCCAATATTATTAAGTGAAAATGCATTCTAAGAATCTGAAAGGAAGGAACATGATGAAATGTACAATGCCAGAGCTTTAAAGGGAGTTACAGATCGTTGTAAGCTTTCTGACGAATGCACGTGCTCTATACAAAAACTTCTCAAAAAAACACAAAAAAACAAACAACAAACAAACAAACAAAAACAATAGGCTACATAGATGCTTAAACAAATAGAACTATCACTAAGTAAATGTTCATATTCTTGATATTCAGATGCTTGCTATGACAACCTGAGGAATATTTAGGTTAATTTCACCATCCAACATAAAACAAAAAGCAAAATTGGTGTATGTCCTAGTTAAAAAATGCAAGTTAATTGGAAATAGAATGCCAATTGTGTTCAACTGTGTTGAAGTAATTTCTTAAGTTTTCTCTTAAAAGGTTCTCATTTACAGGTTCAGCAAGTAGTATGGTGGTCAAGGCACTGGACTCCCACATGGCTGATCACGGTTTGAGTCCCAGATGCAGTGGCTTTATAAATCATGCTGGGTGCATGTGTGTGCATGCCCAAAATACCAAGACGACAGTGGAGCAGAAGGGATTGTGGCATGGCCATCCTCCACCTGGGGGATGATTTCTCACTTTCCCTCTCTCTCTGCCTCTTCTCTCTGGTGTGTGTACACACCCTATGACAAAAAATCTTGCCAAAAAAAAGTAAAAGATCTTATTTACTACTCATGTTTTTTTGTTTGTTTGTTTTTAATGGCTTATATATTATTTCTTTTCTTTGTTTTGCTTCTCATATAGCACAGTGATATAATATTAGGATTACAAAGTTCCAAAGTAAACCACAATGATTTCAAGGGAAGATTGGTAGAAATAAAACTATCTTAGCAGAAAAATATTACATTCTTGACCTTGAGTCTAGGCACTCAAAGCTTAACTCTAGTTTTGTCCCATGGGTGTTTTAGAGGCACCTCGGTTTATACAGGTCTGGCACAGTACCATGGCTTCCTGGGGGCTTCTATGAGCCTACGTGTGAGCACGTCCTTACACACACTGCATCATGGTGGGAAGGAGAGAGGGTTTAGCTAAGCTCCCAAGAACTGTGGGCAACCCTGGACCATCTACCGAAGGTCAGAGCAGGACAGGGTGATAACATGGGATGCAACATTCCAAATACCCTTCACCCTAGCATGGATAAACACAACTTGGGTATACAACAGTGGAAGGTGACAATGCTCCTGAGTCCACAGAACTAATCTGCTGGCTTGAGGTCCAAGTTCTCCTCACTTGCTCTGGCTCCCTGCAGCCAGTGCTGCCACCTCATTCCTGTTCTGCCAGGAGGCACCCGCCAAGAGACATGAGAGCACATCAGAGGTTCACGGCTTCCATCCCTGCTGCCCTACAACTTCGGCACCCTGTGGCCACCACCGCCTTTGGCTCTAGCTCTGGACTTTGTTCTTGATGAGTTGTAGAACTGCGACCCTGGTGGTGGTTGGGGGGGAGGGTGCCTAGGCACAGCATAGAGCCCCCCACCCCCAGCTACAAAAATCAAGTTGCCAAGGGAAACCTGGATTCTCCTGGGCAGTCACTAATCCCAACACAGGCAGTCGATCTTGGCTCTGAACTCCGTAAAAGGCATGATCCCAATATTATTAAGTGAAAATGCATTCTAAGAATCTGAAAGGAAGGAACATGATGAAATGTACAATGCCAGAGCTTTAAAGGGAGTTACAGATCGTTGTAAGCATCAACGTGAAATAGGCAGAGACACCATGCTAAAAAAAAGGAATTGGAAGTTCAGTATCGTGTTGGTATTAGCTGTATAACTTACAAGCAAACAGCACAAAATAGAAGCT
Organism: Tupaia belangeri chinensis; assembly: GCF_000334495.1. NCBI lineage: Eukaryota > Metazoa > Chordata > Mammalia > Scandentia > Tupaiidae > Tupaia > Tupaia belangeri. Next base: position 2,581,061 of record NW_006159608.1, on the reverse strand, counting down.
CATATTTATATTATTATTCTCATTGCTCGATCTATGACTTTAGCTATTGATTTACAAGCATCTACTGCTCATTCCTTAAATGTGGATATGTACAAACCTGGGGCATTTACTGTTTTGCCCATTTTTCACCCACTTCCTCTTTCTCCCCTTCACCTATGAGCCGTGGTGACTACCGTCTCCACCTGCCTTCTCATCACCAAGCCTCACCCAGGCATCTTTTCAATTGATAGGAAATAATTTTTAATTGTATTGTTTATTAGTTTAATTTAACTAAGCACTATTTCTCTTCATCATGACTCTTTGGTATATGTTCATGTTAGTTTTCATTGTCATATGCATTGGTTGCAGTAGAGGAGGGAACTGCATCTCCCATTGGTGTAATAGTAGCAAGTCCTCCTGCACCTGCGCTGGGACTGATGGCTTGAATGCCGGCTGCACCTGCCACCAGCTGGGAGGCATCTTCTCCCAGTTTAAAGAAATGAAACACAGGCTCAAGCTACCCGCACATCTGCCATCCTACATCATTCAAAGAACAGATTTGATCTGGATAATGAGGATTTCCTTTTAATAACAAAAATATTTATAACTATTTATATAGGAAAACACAAGTTTAGAGAGTGGGAACTAACTACTTAAACTAAGACCTGAGGCATAAATGGTGTTAGACAGACAAGAAGAAGGAGCTCGGGGTCAGAGGAAATCAAGATTGGGCATTCCTCCAGATAGAGCAAATGGCAAGTAAGAGAAAGTACCCTCTGTTCCATGTTCTGGAGAAGGGGGAATATAACTAAAACACAGATCAGAAGGGGAAGCGTATTAAGAGGGAACCTGCCAAGGGAGACTATTGTACACTTATAAGCCATGTGGAAGAATTAGGTCTCATCCTAGGAGCAAGGGAATACTCTGACATGTTGAAGTAGAAGAGTGATATAGTCATATTTGAACTCCAGGGAGAGTATATAATGGGCTTTATGGAATCTGAATCGGAAGATAAAATACCTCAGGGTGGAAGAAAGTTTAGTATGTCATTACAATAGCTTCTTAAACTTTAATTCTCTCTAACATGAAAGTTACACTACTTCCCAAGATCATTTGTAGTTAATACCTTAGCATCTTTGATCTTTGCTAAATTCAGTAATACTCATTTCATCTATGTTTTATCAGTGAAGTAAACTGTTAATATTTCATCATTGTAAATGTTTCTTCTTTTGTATAAATAGAGATGTGTTCTTTTCTGGAATTCTTAGTTTACCTGGCCTAGATTTATGCTAATAATATCTGACATATTTTGAGTATTTGCTATGTATGAGGCCTCGAGCTAAGTGCTTCAAATACAGTTTTTCATTTATTCCTTATAAAGCCCTATGGATTATTATTAAGATATTTTTAAAGGTGATAGGGCTGAGACTTACAGAAATTAAATCACTTACTGAAAGATATGGAGTGAGTGTCTCACAGTACTTGGGCCTCGGCGCTTATCTGCTGGATGCTAGGGCCAAAGTTTCACCTCTCCAAGGAAGCAAAAGAATATAGGAGAAGAAACCACCAACGGAACACACAAAGGGAAGAATTTAGAATCTCTGTGAGGACAAACCCCAGGCTTTCCAATAATTACTAAATAGCAGTTAACGTTATACTCAGAGTGAACATTGTCCTCAGAGTGGGTCTTTATTTTCCCCTCTGACAATTCACCATTTACAGATGAAGAAACTGAAATCCGGAGAGCTGACTGCACTGCTGACTAGATCATTCAACTAGTCTGTGGTAGGACTGACACTCAAGTTCACAAGTACTGAACTGAAGAAACCAGTACTGTGTCCACTTTGTTCATTTGTGGAGGAAAAAGTCCAAGTGTTTCAGAGCTTGGTAATTGTTAAAACCACAGGGACTGGTTCCTCATTGCAAGGACACGTGAGAAGAGGTCTCCACCGCGCCGGCCTCACAGTCCTGCCAGCTCGGACGCACTCCCTTTTCTGCTTTCCTGTGGGCTCACCTCCCTCCTCTTTGCTCTCCACAGCAAGCACTACTCGCTCAGGGTGATGTAGGTTGTGAGGCCTTCCAGAAGCAGAAGGATCTCAAAGCCTTTGAAAATTATTCATGTTATTCTACCGGGAGGCTGAGTCATTCTCCATGGAGGTATGTTGAAAATTTATGAAAAGCTCCTTATTTAATCATTCAACCACAAAAATTCAAGTAAAATAGAAAGAATTACTGGCGTCTCTCAGAGAATATAAGACCAAACAGGAATTTACCTTGTATAAAAGTCCAGGATAAGGAGAGATGGTAAGAAATCAGGGCTGTTTGACTGGGTTTTCCACTGCAGGCCAGACCCACATTGGTCCCAGAGCCAGGCTGGAGCAAGCAGAGTTACAGAATCTCTTTCACATACTTCTGAAAACGGTGTGCACCTCTCAGAGACAGTGAGACCATCTGGGCTGCTTGGCTGGGTCTCCCCCCCTTCCATGCCATCTGAGGGTCACAGAGCCAGAGAAGAGTGGGTTTATAGGTATGTAACCTTACCTACTACCTTCAGGTCAGCCTCTTCAAGTCTGCACTCTGTCACAGCCGGATTACAAAATTTGGAAACGAAAAGGGAACTGGTATAGAGATAAAGTACACGATAGAGAAGTACACAAGCACACAGCACCAGAAACTCCAAATCAGTCGGAAAAAGCAAGTGCCTCACCAGATGCTGAGAAAACAAAACAGAGGCTCAAGAAATAGGAGAAAATCAGGAAGTATATCCCTCTCAGAAGAACACAGCAACTCTTCACCCACTATGGAAAACCACAGGGAATCCTGGAAATAGAATTCAGAATATTCATCGTAACAAAAGTCAATGAGATGCAAGAGACAATGGATGACAAACTATAAGATACTTAAAAAGGAGAAACTCCATAAAGAGATAAAGACTCTTAAAAAAAAAAAAGAATCAAACAGCACTTCTGGAGATGAAGAATACAATGCAAGAAATCAAAATCTCCCTTGAAAGCATCAATAAACAAGGCCTCTTATTTAATCCAAACTATGAAAATGAATTAAAAAATAACCAGGAAAAATAGGATAACATATAGGAAATATTAGACAAAATTAAATACTCTGAATCAATACCTGAATAAAGACAGTATCTGAAAGTAAACGGCTCAAAAAAGATATTTTATGGAAATAGAAACCAAAAAAGTATGAGTCATGATATTTATCTCAGACAAAATAGATTTTGAGACAAAAACTGTAAGAAAAGACAAACAAGGACACTATACAGTACGAACAGGGCAAATTCAACAAGAAGATGTAACACAGAAATATCAATACACCCAACGTTGGACACCCCAATATAGGAAAGAAGGCTGCTCGATCTAGAGGTAGAGACAGACTGCGACACACTGGTCGGCGGGCACAGCATAGTCTCCTCTGCACAAGTCTTCTAGATGAAACATCAGCAGAGACACCAAATCATGATACCATGAAACAAAGGACCAGACAGACATCTATAGAGTTCTCTACCCAACAACCACAAAATATACATTTTTCTTACCCCTGCATGGAATATTTTCAAAGATTGATCACATAATGGGCCACAATAAATTAAAAAAGTATAGAGACTATGTCCAACATCTTCTCTAATCACAAAGGAATTAAGCTTGAGATGAACTGAAGTAAAGAAAACCCTCAAAAATACACAAACACATGGAAACTAAACCACCTACTACAGAATGATGTCATAACCACTGAAGAAGTTAATATTGAAATCAAAAGATTCCTCGAAACCAATGATAATGAGCAAGTGAGTTTTCATAACTTGTAGTACTCAGAAGTAGCGGTCGTAAGAGGGAAGTCCATAGCAATTGGTGCACATAAGAAAAAGATAAAAAGGTGGCAAATAAAAAGAGCAACAGTACACCTCAGGGAAATAGAAAAAAGCAAGCCCTCCAACAGCCAGGAAAAAGATCATAAAAATTAGAGCAGAAATAAATTAAATAGACAATAAACAATACATACAGAAAGTAATGAAACTAAAAGTAGATTCTTTGAGCAGTTAAAATTGATACAATGTTAGCTAGACTAATTAAGAAGAACAGAGAAAAGAACCAGATAAGTCAAATCAGCAATGAAACAGACAATATTGCCACAGACACAACAGAAATGTTGGAGATGATGAGAGAATATCACAAATGACTATATGCCAACAAACAAGAAAATCTGGATGAGATGGACACATTTCTGGTCACATATAATCTACCAGGATTAACTCTGGAAGACAGAGAATGACTATTTTAGATCAATAATAAGCAATGAGATTGAATCTGAATGGTTTCCCAACAACAACAACAAAGATCCCGAGGTCTTCACCCCTGAATTCCACAATTTTTTTTAAAAGAGCTAACCATAATTCCACTCAAATAATTTCTAAAGATACAAAGAGAAGGGCCTGCGCGGGGCCCCCGGGCTCTGCGGCGGTGGCGGCGGCGGCACCTGCGCGGCCCCCCAGGCCCTG
>NW_006159608.1:2567032-2575467 GCF_000334495.1 Tupaia belangeri chinensis | reverse complement strand
GCAGAGGGTGGGGGATGGGGAATCAAGGATGGCAAAACAAAAGGCAAGGTATGCAGGACATAAGAATTGGAAAATTATTTGCTGAGAACATGTATGTTGATGTGTGTGCTTGATTGAGCCAATGCACAGTGTATTTTGGATGGAAAATTCATTTGTGTGTTGTGATGGTGTATAGTGAATTAATGTAGTAAATGAATAAATTTAAAAAAAAAGAGATTTTTGAAAAAAAAAAAAAAAAGATCCAAAGAGAAGGAATCCTCCCATACCCATTCTATGAAACCTTTATCACCCTCATTCCAGAAACAGACAAGGACATAATAAAAAAAAAGAAAGAAAAGGAAACTGCAGATCAATATCCCTGATGAGTACAGATGCAAAAATTCTCAACATGATACTAACAAAGAATACCTGATGACACATTAAAAGATAATACACCATGATCATGTAGGCTTTATTCCAGGGATACAAGGGTGGTTCAACACACATAGAACAATAATTGTAATACAAATTAATTGAAGGGAATATAAAAACCATATATTCATATCAATCCATGCAGAAAGAGTATTTGATAAAATACAGCATCTCTTCATGATTAAGACTCTCAGCAAAATAGGCATAGAAGAGACATTTCTCAATACAATAAAAGCCACATATGGAAAAACCCAGAACTAACAACATAATGAATGGGGAAAAGATTTCACTAAAAACTGTGTGAAGATAAGGAGGCCCACTTTCTCCACTCCTTTTTAATATAGTACTGAGAACCCTAGCCAATGCAATCAGACAAGAGAATAAAACAAAAGACAAAAGGCATTCAAAGAAAGAAAGAAGAAGTAAATTTATCTCTATTTGCAGATGAAAACCCAGAAGAATCACAAAAAATCATAACAGTGATAAATACAGTAAAGTGGCACAGTACAAAATCAACATACAGAAATATATAGCTTTTCTATAAACAGACTGAGGTAGAATTGAGAAACCAATCATATATATAATAACCACAAAAAATATAAGTTGCCTAGGAATAAACCTAACCAAAGAAGTCAAAGGCCTCTACTAGAAAAAAATGATAAAAACTAAAAAACTAAAAAAATTAAAAATTACACAAAACAGTGAAAAGACATCCCATGTTCCTGGACTGAAAGAATGACTATAATCAAAATGTCAATTCTACCCAAATTAATCTACAAATTTAATGCAATCTCAATCAAATTACCAGATACATTCTTCATAGAATTAGAAATAAACTATCATAAAATTTGTCTGGAATCTAAAAGGCCCCATATTGGCAAAGCAAGACTGCACAGAAAGAATACAGGAATACAGTAGGAGGCACCTCACTCCCTGACCCTGAATATATTACAAAGCTATGATGATCAAAACAGCATAGTACTGGTCCAAAAACAGGCATATAAACAAATGGAACACAATAGAGACTCCAGAGACAAACCTCAAAACATACAGTCAACTGACTTTTGACATAGAGTATCAGACAATCCAGCAAGTAAAGAAAAACTCTTTAGTAAACAGTGCTGGAAAAACTAACTATTCACCAATAGAAAGATGAAATTGAACCCCTGTCTCTCACCCTTAATAAAAATAAACTTAAAATGAATCAAAGATTTAAATAGAAAAACCTCAAACTTAAAATCTACAGATAGAAAACCCGAAGGAAATGCTTAGAGACTTCAGAGTAGACAAAATTATTTATTTATTTATTTATTTATTTATTTATTGAGAAGTTTTTTGCTATAGGGCCTGTGCACTTGCCAGAAAGAGAGACAGAAAGACAGAAAGCGAGAAATCACCCCTGGGGTGATGGCCACAACACAATCCCTTCTCCTCCATTCTCCTCTCGGGATCTTGAGCATGGACACACATGCTCCTAAAATAACTAGGATTATTCTTAGACTTACTGATCATGTTTTTATGTCTATGAATTCAGAAAAATTGTTAACGAATGAAACAGAATAAAAGTCATTATCAATAATCCAGTCTAATACTTTTAAAAGTTTTCAAATGAAGAGAGATTGGTATCTATTCCCTTATTAGTCATAAAATGCCAAGTATAGATTTCTGAATATATCTATACATAAAAGAGAAAAAATGGAAGGAACGTTTTGATGTTTTTAACAGAGATGATATAGTGAAAAATCTTTCCCTTGTTATATGAAAAGATATCAGGTGATTTAATCATTTAGTGAGAAAAACCATCAAAAGAGTTAGGTAAAATAAGATAATTAGCTTATTGGATATCATAGTCTTAAAAACCCAAATAATATCAGCAAACGTAACATCAACTAATTACTTGTGTGTTTTATGTGTAAGGCAATGATGTAGCAACTGCATATAAATTATTGTTAATCTTTCACACTGCAAGATAAATAATAAACTCACTTGAGATACAGGTAAATCTGGGCTAGTCCCATGGCTGGTGGTTAAGAACCATGTCCCATATGGTCAACCACATGTTTCAAATCCCGACACTGGTGACTTGGAACATTGGTCACTTGTCCACTGTCAAACTACTCACGTGAAAACGAGATGGCACCTGGTCTCTCTGACTCTGAAGCCAATGTTCTTTCAATAAACTTTCGCTGCTATGATAATCTTTGTGTTTTCTCTCTAGTTTATTCCATCACACACACACACACACTGCTTATCTAGTAAGACTTTCTCATTTAACAGAGGAATAAAATAAAAGACTTAGAAAGGAAAAGAGCATTGTATAACCAGTTAGTGGAAAAGTTAAAATTTGAATCTAGCTGTCCAGCTGGGCTCTTCCTTGTCTGCCTGAGTTTCTCTTATGAAATACATACATCTTAACTTACTTCCCACAAATCTAACCTGAGATTACTTCTGTTTCCTTTAGTAGTTCATTTTTCTCATCCAAAAAATTTTAAGGCTGAGAAAAACAAGACAGGAAGACTCCAATGTTGGTGAAACAGAAGAACTGGACAGAAATCCCAGAGGCTAGAGTTCCAGACCCAGCTCTTCAAACTCCTAAACAGGCTGGATGGTCATTCGGCCCTTCGATGAGTCCTCCTTCTCCAGGAGCCAGGAGGAAGGACCATCCTGACCTATTGCCTAGAGCTGTCAGGAACTAAGTGAATCAATGCTATATAAACTATGAAACAATACTTGAACTGTAAAGTTCTGTAGGTTCAGGACACTGGAAACCAGTTGGGAAATGTAGCGGATACATTCTGACCCTTGGTTCATGTGACTTAAATAAAGCTTTGTGAGCACTTTAATTTTATCTGCACCATCAACTTCTGCTTTTTTTTTTTTTTTTTTTTTTGATACAGGGTTTTCTCCAACGTCTGTAGACATTCTTAGTCCAGGGTAGAAATTGCCCCTCCATTAGTGGATAAATAAATGCCACAGGTTCCTATGCTTTGGAGGGACAATTCTGAGGCACAATTTACAAGATTCCTCCTAGGGTCCATGCAAGGTTGCCCTTGCTCACGTATGCATCCCGCTTGAAAACATAGCCTTTAACGACTATTTTCTCACTGTCTCATTTCCTCTCTCCCCGTCTTTGTTTTGTGAGATCTCTTCCTGCAACAGTCAACGTGAGTGGGCAATGGAGTGTCCAGATATTTGGTCAAACATTATTTGACAGACAGGTTATGTCAGTGAGGGAATTTCTCTGAGATTAACATTTGATTTGAAAGACTGAGTAAAACAGATTGCCTTCTCCAACGTGGAAGAACTTTGTTCAACTCATTGAATGCATGATAAGATGAAAGTCCCAGTAGAAAGAAATTCTTTCTGTTTGCCTGGTTTTTGCTGGCCATAGTCCTCTCCTGCCTTCAATCTCGAACTCAGGCTGAAACTGTACCACTGTCTCCCTTGGTTGTCAGCTCCCCAGATTTAGACAGGAACTTACACCCTGAGCTCCTGGGTCCCATGCTTGCTGACTTTGGACTTCTTAGCTTGTCTAATCACATGAAATAAGCCACTAACTAATATATATGAATTGACCTTCAAGCCCTTTCCATCTGATTATGTTTTATTCTTTTGGCATTGGCTAAAACTTGCAGAACTCCTACCAGGTGTCGGACGCTGCAGTGGGAGAGAATGGCATGCGACAGGCTCCTGCCCTGGAGGACTTCACGGAATAGTGAGGGACAGGCAAGGACACAGGTCATTGCAGGGCAGCACAGGGAAGGTGAGTCTCCCTACACCCTGCTTCCAGCCTCCGTCTCTGTAGCAGCTTCCACGTCTGCCTATAGCTCCACTCATTGAATTGCAGGTTGTGCTTCCTCGGCACAGTCCCCTCCCCAAGTCTTGGCATGAACTCCCAGCTGAGGCACCTTCCCTAATGACATTTCTGTGCTTGTGCACTCAGCCAACGACAGCTGTGAAGAATTCTGCATTCCAGAAAGGTCAGGGAACAGTATGATCCACAGACCAGGAGCAACTTTGCACAAAGCTTGTTGCTAAAGCAGATTTTAACCTTTCAGGTTTCACTAAGGCAGGCTTTAGTTCTGCACCCTGCCTGGGACTGGCAGGGTAGGGGAAAGGCTGGAGTACGAATTATTGTAGAGGCCGCTCTGAAGACTCACTGGGTGCTTTGGACCTGGGTTTATTGGACAACAAATGTTTGGTTAAAAGTGGCAGTCAGTAGCCTTCTCTACACACATACAGAAAAGCAAAGCACGCATGTGCCCACCTGTGTCTTCTTTCCTGCTGTGGGCCCAGGTGAAAGGATTGAGCTGTTGGGGGGCCCTGGCCTCTCTGGAGAGGAAAATCTCTTTTATTTGTGTTCTTCCACAAGTGACTGTCACATTCCCCTCTATTTTTATAAATCGTTCTCAAGTATTTCTGTTAGCAACACAATGATGAAGTAAAGTAATATGGTGATATATTTGACTTGCTCGACATGCAATGGATGCATGCTTTGAAAAGCCATATTGTATGTTATACAGATGAATAATGATTAAATGTAAATAAGAAGCCATACAATGAGAAAATTAAATAAAACAGTACTCAACATTTCTATCTTCATATTTTAACTCTGTCCTCCCTTCTCGTGGCCTCTGGAGGCCGTTTCTGTCCTGACTGTACTTCATCATCACATTTCTGACACCCTGTTTTGCCTTTGCTTTCACTACTCCAGATTGTGAGCTCCAACAGAAACTTGGGTATTTTATCCACTCTGAGTCTCAGTTTCACATCTTCAAAATGAGAATAAAATAAAATGACCTCATTTAATTATTGTGAGTGCCAAATGAGACAACAGTTGTGACAATACTTTGTAAACTATGAAGCCCTTTACATGGTTTTTCATTATCTATTTGAAGGGATTGCCCAAAAGCAAGTCAAAGTGCTGAGGGAATGTTTCTCTGGGTGTCAGTGCAGCTGGTCTCTCCTGTCTCAGTTATGTAATACTTGGGGGATGTGTCTTAGCTGCTTCTTTCAGAACTTTACTTTTCCACAATGCAAAAGCAACGCAGCCTCTTAGTATTAATTTAAATACACAAGGCAAAAGTTAAGAAAACGAAAGCCCCTCTTTATTTTTTTCTACACATCTCACCCTGGTAAGCATTCTGTGTATTTCCTCTCACAGTCCCTGCATGTTTAGATGTGCTCTGGCTTGTTTCTCATGGGAACAGCTTTCCTTTCCAGGTAGCCCCCTGTCTGTCTACACTAGGTAGCCCTGAAATAGCCTTCCTTTCCAGGTAGCCCCATCTGTCTACACTAGGTAGCCCTGAAATAGCCTTCCTTTCCAGGTAGCCCTGGTCTGTCTACACTAGGTAGTCCTGAAACAGCCTTCCTTTCCAGGTAACCCCGGTCTGTCTACACTAGGTAGTCCTGAAACAGCCTTCCTTTCCAGGTAACCCCGGTCTGTCTACACTAGGTAGTCCTGAAACAGCCTTCCTTTCCAGGTAGCCCACCGGTCTGTCTACACTAGGTAGCCCTGAAAAAGCCTTCCTTTCCAGGTAGCCCTCAGTCTGTCTACACTAGGTAGCCCTGAAATAGCCTTCCTTTCCAGATAGCCCCCTGTCTGTCTACACTAGGTAGCCCTGAAATCAGGTGCGAGCAATAGAGGAGAAAAAGTAAAGCCAGAGAAAAGCAATAGGTGAACAAATGGCTTACGATTTTTAGTAAAGTGCAACTAATACAATTGAGTTCTTGATTTGAATAGTAAAGGAGGAGGCTCCAGAGAGGTGAGGAGCTCTCCTCCTCAAAACGTGTTTGAGGGAAGAGAAACAGGCCTGCAAGGTTTTCAGCTCAAGTGTCTAAACAGTCACTTCACTAGGTATAAACTTAGCCCAGAATAGGGAATAGAGGTTGGAAAAAGAGAGGCTGGAAATGCTGAAGATCGAAGAATATAGTATGTGAATGTGTGATTCTTTCTCTGGGATTTTAAGAGAATATATCAAACTCACAGTGAACTTCATAGATAGGAAAATGTTTATCTTCAGGCAAATTTTGTGGAGAAAAGGCAGACTAGGTAAGAAAAGTTCCCTGGAGTTGCCTTGAGAGAAAATTCAAGGCAGAGGATGTCTAGAGCAGAGGCAGAGTTTGTGGGGCAAAGATTGTCTCTGCAGCCTTGGCAGTCCCTGGACTTGAACATTACCTGCTGTGCCTTAGCTCGACCACCTTAACCTGGGTTCTAAGAACCCCACAGTTTACAAACACAATTACGTGGTGAAGCTGTGGCTTGGTCAGCAGAAATCCCAAATCTTTTTTATCATATAACAATTGTTTCAGATATTGCAGTAAAAATCACTACTGTTACGTTACAGAATTATCATTTTATTTTTATTTTTAATGGAGGATGTGCATACTTGCCAGATAAAGACAGAAAGATGCAGAGGGAGGGGAAACAACTCCCTCCCCCCATGGGGAATGGTGATGCTTCAAATCCCTTCTTCTCTATCTCTTTCTCCTTTGGGGATTTTGGGTGCTCACCCAGGAGCCTGGCCTGTTTCTTAAGCTGCTGGATCTTGGACTTGGACTGCCAATTATTAAGTTAAGTTATTAAGTTTATTAAGAAAGACTCATGCTTATTTACTCCTATTCATTACGGTGTCATAATTTTGTTGCTATTTTTAGTGTTTGGTAACTGGCATTTAATATCATTGGTTTCACTTACAATTCTTTGCATTATATTTATGCAGTAAGAAATATTATCTTGGAAATAATCCAAAAATTGAATTATAGCATATAAAGACGAAGGACCTCTGTTTCGGTGACTAGAGATCTACAGAATTTATTCAAGGGGACTGCCACAGACAGTAGAATAATTCACGCTTTTGACTGCAAAAAACAGATGACCCAATTCTACCTAATATAGCAAAAGGGTGCACAGTATCTGAAGTAACTAAATCCAGAGGTAGGTTAGTTCAGTTTATCAACGGTGAGAAGAGCAACACACGTTTAATCGACCTCTTCACCCTGTTCTCCACAGTGTCCATTTGGTGACAGCTTGGTTCCTTCATGGCCATGACATGCCTGAAGAAGCTTTGGGTCTACTTGTGCTACTTTGTTGACCTCTAATGGGAGACAGAGCAACAGAAGGGGTTGAACAACTTCCTCTTCATAAGGACATGTTGTTGTATTACGGCCCAGCCAAATGACCCCACTGAAACTTCTTACATCACTATTTTCAAATACAGTCACATTCTGAGGTACTGATGACCTCTTCTGTTGCTCTGTCTCACACGTGAGGGAAAGCTTCCAGCAGCTTCTTGAGATTTGTAGGTCACAATTTGGTTATATATTAATTCATCAACCATAATTAACAAGAATGAGTTGATTAACTGAGAAGGTTTAAGCTAATGAGAACCACCCTGTCTCCCCTAGATCTATAGTCAGTTCTAAAACTGCATATTGTGCTTCACAATAGGGAGAGAGAGGAGTGAGCCTTGCACAGTTTAACATGACATCTGGACTTTGCAATCACCGTAGTTTGCAGATTAATGTGTTGGACATGCTCTGTTGGTTACTCCAACCTTCTCTGCAGCATGCTTCTAGGAATGTTTGCATGCAGAGGCACCATGAAAGTCAAAGGTAGATGATCAAGAATCTAGATAGATTTACTTGTGATATTCTTCTCGTAGGTGCACGGCTTGTGCAGTTTTTCAATTGATGTGCCCTAGATAGGGTAGAGGTAAACTGAGACACCGAATTCCTCAACTGCCATGCTACAGGGCATGTAGACAACTAAAATAATTTCTTCAACCAGGAGCAAACTCCTCCACTTCCACTAATGTGCATTAAGAGTATCCATCATGTTTTATGTGCATGGCAAGGCAAAGAGAGGGAATCCTTAACTTAGTAACAGAGAAGAAAAAAAAAGACTAGTGTTTACAGTGAAACTGCAGAAGTTTGTATTTGAGAGACTATGTACTATGCACTTTTTCTTTCTTTCTTTCGTTTTTTTTTTTTTTTTTTTGGGGAGGCTTTTGCTTTAGGGCATT
>NW_006159608.1:2562890-2567006 GCF_000334495.1 Tupaia belangeri chinensis | reverse complement strand
ACAGATAGGCGGAAAGTGAGAAATCACTCGTCAGGGGGATGGTCATGCCACAATCCCTTCTCCTCCATTCTTCTTTCGGGATCTTGGGCATTCACACACACATGCCTGGTGTGAGTTTAAGCTACCGGGTTCAGGACTTGAACCATGTTTGATTACATGGGAGTCCAGCAACATAGCCATTACTCCAGCAGCTGGTTTCAAGGAACTATGTAGTTTTTTTATGTTTCAGTTTCCTCATTTGCAAAATGGGAATTACTGTAACAGCTCTTCTCACAAGATCATGGTAAATTTTAAAGAAATTATTATATGCCAAGCATTTTTTAAATGGCTGACACATAAAAACTTTAAATCTTATGTTTTTATTTTTATTTTTTAAAAAATTACATTTATTGGGACCAGCAGTCTTCCTAAATCTTATGTTTTTGTTTTTATTTTTTTTTAAATTACATTTATTGGGACCAGCAGTCTTCCTCTGTCTTTCTGGTGAGCACATGCTCCCTATAGCAAAAACTTCTCCAACAACAACAACCACAACAACAAAATTACATTTATTCACTATGTATCTTTACAGTGTACAACATTGTTTTTCCAGCACAAATATGGTGCATATCAGTCAAGACAGAGACATTATAATCTCAGCAAATAACTTTTTGTTATTGTGTCAATGAAATGTATTTTCCCTTGTCCCCTTCCCTCCCTCTATGACCCACCCCTTCACTACCCCTATCCTTACTGTCTCTAGTATCTACAGTTGCCCTCTCTACTACTATACTTCCCAAACTTTCGGTTTCTGCCATGGAGTGTAGACATCTGGTGTATACTGAGTGGGGACATACAAAGCTGCCTTTCATACCCTGGCTGGCTTCACTCAGCATTAAGTCTTCCATATTTATCCACTTTATATAAAATGTCAGGGTCTCATTTTTTTTATGGCTAAGTAGTATTCCATAGAGTACATGTGCCACATTTTTTCAATCCAGACATCTATTTTTGGATATTCGGGTTGATTCCATGTCCTAGAAATGATACATAATGCTGCAATAAACATGGATGTGTAAGTGTTTTTCTGACTTAAGGTTTTCCTGTCCTTTGGATAAATATCTAAGAGTCCTCTGCTTTTTAAAAAAGTCCTTACCCACCACTTCTTCCTCTAGAAAAGGAAGCAGTGCAGGTACAGATGTTTCTAATCTAAGTGGTACATCTTTCCTGCGTCCAACAGATATCTTCAGAACATGCAGCATAGACCTCTAAAATAGCTCAGCTCAATCTTTCATTGATGAAATGGGCAGTTGTAGTGATCAGAAGTACAGCACAGTAGGCCAGCAGAGCAGGTGCTGTGGTGGTTAGGGCAAGCTACAGTTCAAGTTCTGGACCTGGAGGCTCGCTTTCTCAGCTTCCCTCTCTGTCCTTCTCTCTGATCAAATTAAAAATAGTAATATTTTTTTAAAAAAAGAAATAAATTACCATGAGGATTAAGACTGAACATAAGATCATAATTGCTATATTTTGTGCACGTACATGCACCCATATAAATACCAAAAATCAACATATAAACAAAAACTCACCACCACCAACAAGGACAGCACAAGTAATCCCTCCTTCATTCCAACCCTCATACTCAGGGTATTACGACCTGTGACATGTAAGTGAGATTGCTTTACCACAAATACCTGGCTATCTATTATGGGAACTCAGTCTTTTACTCCCCATCTCATCTCTCTGTAACACGAAGTCAACCAGACTCATTCCTTGGTAGCCAGAGCATGCCTCACATATGCTCAAGAGCAAGCACACCCACTTTCTTCTCTTTATCTTCCATGCCAGATTCTTTCCTGATAACTTCTTAGTATGGTGGAAAACCAGTGACTTCTAGGATACTAAGCTTCAAGGTTTCAAAGCTGTTAAGGAGACAAGCAGCATTAAATTCCTTAGCAATCTCCTTGTGGCAAAGAAGCCCCCTTCTCCATATTTCGTGTTGCATTTTGTTATCTGGTCTGTGGGATGTGCTATCTGAACAACAGCTGTCCCAACCCGGGGGACAGTCGAACAGGTTTCCTGAGGGAAGGAGTGAGAGACCGGGATGAACGGCGTGGAGATGATGCACGCAG
Organism: Tupaia belangeri chinensis; assembly: GCF_000334495.1. Taxonomy (NCBI): domain Eukaryota; kingdom Metazoa; phylum Chordata; class Mammalia; order Scandentia; family Tupaiidae; genus Tupaia; species Tupaia belangeri. The sequence goes on along the minus strand of NW_006159608.1, from coordinate 2,564,898 downwards.
TGTTACAACATGGAGGGCGTGGAGATGATGCACACAGTGTTACAACATGGAGACGACACAGTGTCTTCAGGTCCCATTTATTGTGGGCAGCACGGTACAGCACGGAGATGACCCAGTGTTACAACTCTTCAGGGTCTTCCGGGTCGTCTGGAGATTGTGAGCCAGGGATCGTGGTTATATACATGCTGGTGGGCTGTAATTGGTTGTTAAAGGTGGGTTGAGATTGGTTATAAAAGGTGGGTTATGATTGGTTGTAAAAGGTGGGTTATGATTGGTTGCTTTGTGGACCAATCATGAGGTGCAGGATATACAAATCTGAGGGATTCTAGTGGCCAATCAGAGTATTTTTTTTTATTATTTATTAAATTTCATTTATTCATTCTTTTTTTTTTTTTAATTTGACAGAGAGAGACAGAAAGAGAGAAAGTGAGAAAGCAAGCTACCAGGTCCAGGACTTGAACCGTGGTCAGCCATGTGGAGTGTCCAGCACCTTAACCACCATGCCACCTGCTGGCCCCCAGAGTATGGTTTTTGAAGGTGAGGTTTTTGAAGGGGAGCCAGTCATGGCTTTTGGCATTGTGTAATTGTTTGCCTTCTGAGAAACCGGAACCTAATGACCTCGGCAGACTCGCTGGTGCGCAGCCTCCCACAGACAGCTTGTTTCTAAGCAGTAAGTGCCAAATGGTCCTTTTGGACTCTCCATCTCCTGATCTACAAGGAAACAGGCACCGCTCTGCATTTCTGTGTCTTTCTCCAGGATATTCTCCTTCAAATGTGCAAACATACATATACATACATGCACACAAGAACAAGATCATATTTATTCCTGAAAACAAGATAATCTAGTCCTGAGGGGCTGGTCTGGATCTTCATATAAATGTCCAATCTCTCACAACTCATCCCAAGCAATCAGTGAGAGGAAGAAGACACAATGGTGATTCCAGGGAAAATTCAAAATGGTAGCTACGTCAAGCAGGAAGATTAGTCATAGGAGAGGCCATATTGTTTTCCTGAGAGGAGTGCGGAGAATACGGAGAATAAATTGGCAAGCGTGATGAATTAATGATGGTGGCATCTGGTAGGAACAGGTGGTAGTTCACAGTGGCCATGACATTGCAGCTGGGATTAGGCAACACCTCCCTCCCACCACACATGCACCTAGGCCTCTACTTCTTACCTTCTCTTCAGAGTGAGAGATTAGGATGTTGCTTATAATCCCCAAATGAATGAGCTGCATAAAGTGGTGATCTTTACATGGTGGTCACACGTCTCTGTTAATGGAGTCTTTCTCAGTTTGTATCTTCCTGTATTGTAACTATCCCAGTATGAAAGAAGAGGGCATGCCTGCTCTATGCAACGCATATTTCTGAGATACTGAATGAACTATCCAATGGGAAAATAGTTCTGAAAGCAGCAGCCCGGAAAGCTCAGGCAAGCCCAGAAAGATAGCAAGGCTGGGATCCCCTAGACTCCAGCAGATGAACATGCTCTTAATGGATTTCTAAACAAACAAACAAACGAATCATGGTAGCAGTTTCAGTTTGAAATAACCTTGGAAGAATATTACTAGGCCATTGATTCTGGGCTAATGCTGCTATTGAGTGAAATGTGGAAAAAGTAACATATCTGTCGATTTAGACATTCAGGAAGGTGAGTCACTCAAAGTTCTAAGTTCAACTGAGATGTGAGGTGTTCGTTTGCGTGGCTGGGTTCAAATCCGTCCCTAGCACGTAGTCCTACGTGTGTTCAGGTTCAGCCCCTCCCTGCCCCCCGACAGGGCTGTGTCGGCCCAGCACCATCTTGCCACTCTGCAACATCCACCGTGACGCCCTGGTGGTTCCTTAGCCCTGCTGAATGCTGCTGTTTTATCATAGCTATCACGGGTTTATCCCAACCTGGCCCTGGGGGACTTCACTCACACAGTGTACTGAAGGGACTTAAGTGCTCTGGGTCTTTCACTTTAAAATAGAGAGAATTTCCAAGTGAGCCAGGCCATGGCACAGCAGGA
>NW_006159608.1:2550858-2562677 GCF_000334495.1 Tupaia belangeri chinensis | reverse complement strand
GCCTGTGGTCCAGGCTGACTGGAACTGAGAATGGGCCATAATGTGGGGGCCCACCTTAGTGATACCTCCCTCTTTTTGCTTTCTCTCTCAGAAGAAACGAAATTAAAAATAAATATAAACTATTGAGAAGTAGCAGTTACGGAGCATTCATTCCCTGCAGGCATTTTTCTAAGAATTTTGCACATGTTAATTCACTTAATCTTTATCCTAGCACTGTGGTCAAGATTAAGTAAATCAATAGGTGAAAATGCTCAGGACACTGTGCAAAACGTAGTTTTCTGTCAATGTTTCCTGTATGCCTGCTACTGTGGCTAGACTATGCTTGAATGGACTTGTCCCTCCCAAACGCATGCACATAAATCTAATCTCCAATGCCACAGTGTTCCGATGTGGGCCTGATGGGGGTTGTTGAGGTCATGAGATTTGGGGGTGGTGTCTTTCCCTTTTGTTCATCTTCCTCGAGGAATGGAATTCCTTCTCTCTGGAGGATGAAGTGTCCAAGGAGTCATCTTGGAGACAGAGACTGAACCCCGAACGGACACAAAACGGCTTGTCGCCTTGATCTGGCTTCCAGAAATATGACTTATGCACATCCAGGTCCAGGAGGTCTAGGATCTGTATCTTTAACAAGTAATCCAAGGTGACTGACATACACACACACACACACACACACACACACTATATGTGTGGAAATGTGTGCATGTCTATAATTTTGGGGTATCACTGAGAGTTTATACTTTATTTATTTATTTATGCCATAGGATGCATGCATTTGTCAGAAAGAAAAAGCGATGAATAGGGAAAGTGGAAATCGCCCCCAAGAGGTATGGTCAAGCAGCAATCTCTTCTCCTCCATTGTCCTTCGGGAATTTTGGGAACACACACATATGCCTAGTATATTTTTTAAGCCACGGTGTCCAAGATTTGAACCTGCCATACCAGCTGCTGCCCTACACTGAGGACCCTTTTATTTAGACTTTTTTCTACAAATAAGTGAGATGTCACAGAATCTGGAATTCTGTTTTCAATAAAACACTAAAGCTTCGCGTCTCTAACTACTTCACCTCGTGCCTGACCTGGACTACCACAGTCAATTTCTCCCAAACCAGGCAGTCCTTGATTAAACACTAATTTCATGAACATAAAGTAGAAATACTTTATCTACTTTTACATTATTAGTCAAGCAAAAATGCTGGGGAAGCCAGGCTGCCAAGAGCCAAAACGTTTTGGTAGAAAAAAAAAATCCACGTGGTAAAAGAAACGACTCTACTTCAGCTGTCTGCACGAAAGCTCCTGACGCTTGGGAGCTGTCTGTGGTCTTGTGTGTGCTGAGATGGAAGAAGCTGGCATGAAGAGAAGAAACAGGCTCAAGAAATGGAGAAGCACCTCTAAGGGCATTTCAGGCCCAGGTTCTGGATTTTTTTTTTTTTTTTTTAGGTCCACCTACTTTCTTGTCCCTTCAACAGCTTAGCTACCCCAATAGGTACCCCAATATCCATGAAACAATTTCTCTTTCATTCATAAACTAATTCCAGTTGTTTTTTTTTCATCATGTGCAGGTAATAATGACTACAATCCAGTCATAGATGCAACAACACTTGCCTCCAGAGCCCGCTGAGCACACGTAAGGCTCCGTGGAGGAGTGGTGGCATGGGACACGGCTGCTGGTAGTAAGCAGTGTGACAGTAGAAACTGCATGTGAAGTCCTAATTCTCCTGCATCTTAGATGTGTGGGCTTGGGTGAGCTGTTAACTTCTCAAGCCTCCATTTATTCTATATGTAAAATTGGGAACTGTTATATTTTTCTCTCATAACTATTCCAAGACTTCAGTGAGATTTTATCCCAAAGTGCTTAAGGTGGAGTCTTGTATCTATTAGATGTTCCATACTTTTCACTGAGAATCTTCCTCAAAGATGTTGACTTTAAAGTCTATATTTCTTCTAATTCTAAAAGTTTTGCCTTATCTAGTACCTCTGAAATCAAAAGTTTCCTTCTTTCAGAATCAGGACCAGGATTTACTGAAGGATGGAATAATCAAGTTATTTTTAAATGGCTTTGAGAAATTTTCTCAATAATCATTTTCCATGGGTGAGAGTCTAAGACAAGTCAGGTTTATTTATGGTTGAGAATGATTACAGATAATCCTAAAATGACCAGGAAGTCTGAGAAAAACAGCTTTGCTTCAGGACCAAAACCAAAGCCACAGATGAAAAGCAATGGCTCTTTCTGATATTGGGTACTTGTTGCACCATGGAAGACAGATGAAATACTGTGTGTTCTGTTTAATCTAATATTCCACATAATTGTGAATTCTGCACATAATGATAATAGATTACTGTTCTAAAAGAAATAAAATAGAAAAAAAAAACTATAATAAGCTCCTTGTGCCTCTGGCCTTCAGAAATGCAGTGGCAAACATCAATTTGCTTCATAATACAAATGGAGAAAAGCTTTAAGCACATGATGACTGAAAGAGAGGGTTGTAAAGTCCTGCTGCCTGTGTGAAAATCTTGGCTCTGTCGCAGACTAGGGAAAGTTACACCACTATTCTGGGCTTCAGTTTTCTCGTTTGAATGAATGCAGAGATGATACCTACTACATAGGGCTCTTGTGACTATAAAGAAAATCATCGATCTGTAGTCTTTGGCATAGTGCTTCGGACATGGAAGGCACTCAACAACTTTGGTGTCATCACTGTGGTAGTTTAGGATGGAAAAGCCGTTCCCAGTGCACAGTGTTCCTGACTGCAGACCATGATTCCCTGCGACTGTCCTTGGTTCCAACACTCTATGAGTGAGGAAAATCCTCATGTCCTCAGGGCAGTAATGGAGGAAACAGCAAGATGAGAATGACAGCAATAGCTTCCACTCTCACTATCATCCTTCCAAAAATAAGCTCCCTGGCTCTAACACCAAGAGTTTAGCCTCACTGAAACTACAAGTTCCATGTCCTAGCACTGTGGCCCATAAGTGGCTTTAGAGGATTTTGCTAAATCTTTAACTCTGTAGGGGTGGATAACCAAGTAGCCACTTGGAAAAACTCTCTTGCTCATTCTATGGGGAACCTCATTTAATAAACAATTCATTCATACTAATAGTTTTCAGTTATTCATTATTAGTAGGCAAATTTAAGGGCCCAGAGAAAGTTACAAATTCAGTTTGTGGAACTAGATATTATGAAAATGACTCATGTATTTTCAAAAAGGAAAGGTTTCATGCCCCTGGAAAAATCACATCACTCATTAGTAATCATCCTTTCCAAATAAGTGCCCATTTTAATGTTTACATTATTCAAACTCCTTAAAGGCTGGGAGTGCAAAACCTACTCACCAACGCTTCCCCATGCACCGTGATACTGACCTGAGTACTCAAGACCACACGACTCTGCCTGAGCCTTGATATCAAGCCATGGCAATTAGAGATGCAGGGGAATGTTTTTTGTGGGTCTGGTTTCTTTTTTCAAGGAAGAATATATTTGTTACACTTACTTGCTAATTTAACTTTTCACATTAAATTCATTTATAACTATATTGTCCATATAGAATCATTCTTGTTTGCAGATATATGACATTTTATTTATTGGAAAACATATATTCGAATTTGGAGTTTCAATCAAAACAAGCCAAAAATCACTTTTTGTTGATATTCATGGCTTTATCAGAACTATAAGCTTGCCTGTTTCACTTCCTGATAAAATATTTATGAAGAGAGGAGATACCCTTATCTATCAAATTATAAACTCTAATTCAGCAAATGCTTTATCTTCTGGAACATGAGTTTAATTGACAAATTTAGGCCTGGGCAGTTCTCACAAGATTGCTCAGATTAAGATCTCCAAGGCTTTGCTTTTATGCCAATCTCTGCAAGAAAAAAAAAAAATCTGTTCTAACTTCCCCCAAAGTGTTTTGACTTTTTGCAAGCTGTACAACAATGGTTTTATTCAAATTGATGCAAATTTGAAAAGCCCTTGACATTTTCTCTTAACCAGACATAAAAAAAAAAAAAAATCCAAGTAGCAGGTGTTAGTATTTATGCAATCAGTCATCAAATGAGTTTCTTATTTTTTCTCTTAAGTTTTCAGCAAACTCTGAACCCACTTTACAATCTGGAGAAATAGGCCATTGATCCAGCAGCACATAAAATCAACTGGTTTTTTGCCCTGGAGTAGAGTGTTTGGCAGATGTTTTTGTGGTGATTTGAGGAGCATCCTAAAACGGATCGTCAAGGACACTTTGAACCAAGGGCAACTGTAAATCAAATACCCTTTCCTCTCTTCCTCTCCTGCCCAACTGGGGAATAATGACAACTGAAACTCTTTGGCAAGTACGATGAGCACTACAAGGACTCTCATTCACTATGAAGCCTGTAAAATTTCAATTTAATGTTTAAAAAGATGAGAAGAGGAAATGGGGAAGAAGCCCCAAGTTAAGAGTTTATTGCAAAGTTTCATTACCTGAAGTTTATAGACTTGTGATTCGATGTCTGCTGCCTTTACGCTTCTGGTATTTTTTTGGTATTATTTGTTTGTTTTGTTTTGTGCTTAGAGTTTGAGTGTTTGTTCCCTCCAAAACTCATGCTGAAATTTAATTTTAGCAGTATTAAGAGATTTTAAAAGGTAATTCAACTATGAGGGTTCTATCCTTGTGAAAATGTCGTTATAGAAGGGTGAATTGGACCCCCTCTTACCCTTACCCCATTTGTTTGATAGAGAACGTGTGTGCATATATGATAAGAGAGATGGAGAGAGTAACAGCCATGACAAGGTCTCATCACAGTCTTCTTTTCCTAGCCCTCCAGCTCCTTAGAATCCTAGACCCATGAATTGGTTCAGGCTAAGACTCAGGGAACTGAACCCATGGTTATTATATGGCTTCCAGCCTTGTAGGGCACTTACGTCACTGCTGTGCCACAGTAGCTGGGTCCTTCTCTTAACTTCTTGCCTTTTGTTATGTGATGACAAAGCAACAAGGCCCTTGTCAGATGTCATATTGATCTCGGACTTCCTAGACTCCAGAAGAGTGACCCAGTAAATTTTTATTTATTATAAGTTGCTCAGACTCAGGCATCCTGTTATAGCAAGCCAAAATGGATTAAGGTAATTTGTTTATAGAGTTTAAGGAGGTATTGCTGCTGATTTTTTTTCTTGATCTTTTAAAAAAATCCATGTTACAATCTGTGTGAAATCATGGGAATGAAAGAGAAAGAGAAAAAAGAGAGAGAGTGTCCCCTTCCATAGGGCTCTGTCACATTATCATCCCTTTCTCCTGATCTTCCAGGTCTCCAAGATCATGGTCATGCTCATACACACCCGACATGCTTTCAGACTGACCTGTGTGGGGACCCAAATTGTGCTCAGCATGTGGCTTCTAGTTTTGTAGTTTAGTATGTCTAGTTACTATGCCATGGAGGCCAGACCTCCTTGGTCTTTTATTTTATTATTATTATTATTTTAAATTAATTAATTAATGTATTTATTTATATACATTCAATCACATTGTTTAGCTTACGAAGTGGACATTTCAATATGTGAACATTTCTCCCCAGTCCAGTTGCTCAAAATATCTTCAACAGATAACACCATACTTCCCCATCCTGTCAATGGTATGACTCTGTATCCCTCCTCCAAATATCCTTCCCTAGGCCCCACTCCTCCACACATACCACATCTGACATTAATTCCTATCTCTTGTGTTTGTATATATTATTATTTTTTTTTAATTTCCAGAAAGCATGTGCAGTCACTTGCCAGAGATGGAGAAAGAGAAAGCTCTCCCTAATGAAGGTAAGGTCACACTGCAATTCCTGTTTTTCTGTTTCTTCATCTGTCAAGGTTTTGGACATCACAGTCACCACCCAGCATACTTTTCAAGACACCACGGCTGGGATTCATATGCAGTTGGTCACGTGGGATTCCACAGTTTATGCATGGTGTTTAACCATTGCCCTATAGAGCCACGCCTTCCTTAACCTTTTATATCTGCTTTGCCACACAATGGAAGTCCATAAAATTGAAAGGATCTTATTGTCTAATGCAATTTCTTTTAAAAAATTCAGAGCTATTTTCTTTTGCTTTCTTAAAGAACAGTTTTTAAAGAATTATTTTATTTAACTTTATTTATTATTATTATTAATTATTATTATTTGACCAGAGAGAGACAGAGAGAGAGAGGAAAAGTGAGAAAGCAGCCTCCAGGCCCAGAACTCAAACCACAGTCAGCCATCTGGGAGTCTAGTGTCTTTAACCACCATGCCACCTGATGGCCCCCAAAGCTATTTTCTTTTGTCCTGATCTTTAAAGATTTGGGAATACCAACCATCTGGTTTAAGGAGATGACATTTACTTGGACTTGATCTTTTGTGCGACGTCATCCTTTCTTATGTTTAGAAAATGTTCTATCATCTCTCAGGCACTAGAAACTTTCCTAAAACCAGCAGCTAAGCATTCTGTCCCATTTTATTTCCCCTTTTTCTTTAAGTTACTATTATACTTTATGCAGCTTTCACACCTTGATCACCTAGTGCCATAATTACCTGGGATGTAGTACTAAGTAGTGGTTAAGAGATAGAGATTCCGTAGCAAGTAAGCTCTACATCTGAGTCTCTGACCTTCATGCCTTTCCAGTTTCAAAGGGTGGATAATGATAGTGCTAGCTTCATGGTGATGTAATAAAATTGTTCAATAAGATATAATGAAAATGTTCCATAAAATACCACACACAGTATATATTCATTGAATGGTCACTCTCAGCTAAGCCCTTGATTATCTTCTAAGCTAACAAAAAGCTCCCTTCAGAACCGAGACAACATTTAACTTTTCTTTTTTTGGCCCAGAAAGATATCATGCATGTGATTCACATGCAGCAAATAGATGTTGAGTGAACAAATGACTAAATTAAAATTCCACTCTCAACTGCTTTCCTTCATGACTGCCTGGCTTGGTAACACAAAATATATGTTTAATTGACCAAAACACCACTGCCCTCATGAGCTGTTCTGTACCTTCTTCAAATCGCATGTTCTCCAGACCAATTGTAATGAATGTTCTTACATCTGAAATGCATCATCCTTTGTCTACTGTCTGTGCTATCTCAGATCTATTTCTCCACAAGGAAAAGGTATATTTCCCAACTCAAAAACCTTCGAGAGGTCTCTGTTGCCACCAGGATGGGATTCTACATCCTTATTATGAGATACAAAATTTCCATTCTATGGCCATTGTCCACATCTCTGGGCTTTTGCCTGACATAACTACGTTATGCTTTGTAACTTCAATTAAAAAAAAAAAAACAAAACTTGAATTACTTTTCTTTCTGTTTCTGTAATACTGACACAGAACTTTAATTGTTGACTTACTCTTAAGTAATGTTTACTCTGCCATGACAATAAGAACTAATTTTTGTTCTGGGTTGCAAAACAAACTCCTGCCAAAGAGTTATGAATGAAGAATTCTCACATCTTTGGAATACCACTTCCTGTGCTGTAAGGCCATTCTATCCTGTCTCCTAAAATAAGTGCCCATATTTAAAATTCTGCTCACTTCCTTCTTTATTGTCAAGCTTTTCTGACAGCACTTAGATGGAATAATTTATGCTCTTGATTTGTACATTTCATTTTAATTGCATGTTTTGCTCTGGATTGCTTGTGTTTGCATGTCTGTCTTGCTTCTGTAAAGGCTTGCATTCCTGGTGGGCAGTGACAACCTCACATGAGCTCTGTGATCCCGACACCTCCAATAGGCTTGGCACAGCAGAGATGCTCAGCCAGTGTGCTGATTCATTGCTCTGATTTGCAAACAGTGGCAGGCTTCCCATGCATCCAGCAAATCAATCTCTAGCAATTCCAGAGCACTGTAAAGAGTAATCCCATCATCTTTAAGCTATTATTGCGCAATTCATGAAAATGTGCTGATTAACAAGCTACCAAACTGAAAGAGATTGCTGTTGCTAAAACCCTTGATAGTGAGAGGATTTTATAGCCTGGTGGCCAAGAAAGCACGTGACTGGAATAGCTGAGAAAGACAGAGACTTGGAAAGTGTGGGTGATAGAGTGACAAGCATGAGAACATGCCCAGGGGTGCCTTGAAAGATAAAAGTGCAGGTAGGAACTGGCACTGAGTAGAATTCACACTTCTTTCAGATGCTAGCGGCATGGTCATGGGCTGAAAAACGATTCCATGGGAGGAGAGCGCAGTGGAAAACATTCTGAAACCACAAAGTGGGAGTTTACTAAGGTAGTGGTACGAAGTGGGAAGAACACAGACCTGGATGTGCCCTGACAAGTTTTGTCATTTGGGGCAAGTCTGCTCACTTTTGGGGGCTCTAATTTCTTTATTTCTGACATGGAGGCATTAGAACAATCTGTAGCTTTCAAGTACTTAAACAGCAAAACCATATAGCCGAAAGCCACATAGGAGTTTCCGTGCAGGGCATGGTTTACTGGTGCTGCACTGGCAGGTGCTGGGGGGGGCCCGGAAACCCTGCCTCATCCACCCCAAACTGGTGCTGCACTGGCAGGTGCTGGGGTGGACCCAGAAACCCTGCCTCATCCACCCCCTTCTTTCTAATCCATTTCAGAAATGACCCCTGAATCACCTCTGAGAAACTGGAGAGAACAAGGGGACATAGTTTGCAAACCATTTGTCTGGATTAAGTCAGGGTCACATGTTTATTTCCCATTCTGAAACGTTATGGTTTTGTCATTTAAAGTCACAAGTATAATACTTATATCATTAACAATAGCTACACACATTTACCTGCTCTGCATGAAAATATGCGGACAAAATTCCTCAGATTACAAAGTTATTTATATCTATTGCTGCTCATAGTTTTATTTCTGTCTTGGGGGATGTTTGATGGGGATGTACCGTCTCATTTCACATAAGAGATGCAGCAGCCCGGGAGATGGCATAGAGCTTGGGGCAGCTGAATCTCTCGTGGCCGACTATGCAATTTGTGAAAGATTTTATTTTTTATTTTATTTTATTTTATTTTATTTTATTTTATTTTATATTTCTTTTTAAAGATTTGCTATAGGGCACATGTTTTCCCCAGGGAGAGACACAGAGAATGAGGGAAAATGAGGAAGCATCCCACATAGGAGATGATCATGCCACAATCTTTTCTTCTCCGGTCTCCTCTCAAGATTTGGTCACTCAAGTACCCCTGCCGCCATTTTTCACAAGCTCCTGGGTCCGGGACTTGAATGGCACAGTTGGCCATGTGGGGGCCCGCTGCCTTAACTGTCATGCCACTGTATGGCCTTTGCAGAGGATTTTAATGCTTACATACTTTGAATGCCAAATATATCAGGTTCAAAATTAAAACCAAAAACCTTCATATTTGTCATAAAAGTACAAAAAAATGTTATTCATGTTCAAACAGCTCATGCAACTCAGAAAAGCACTTAAACTCAAGAATATCAATGACTGAAGGACTCAAACAGAACACTACAGAAGAAATAAAAATAGATGATAAATATCAGCACAATATTCAACCATACCAGTGCAACAGAATTGAAACGGAAGGAAGGATAAAACCATTTTTCTACAGACCAGCAGTTGGCGTAATGGCTGTGTCGCTGGACTCCCATGTATTCAACCGCGGTTCGAGTCCCAGACTCAATGACTTAAACTCATGCCAGGCACATGTGCGTGTGTGCCCAAGATCCTGAGAAGAGAAAGGAGGAGAAGGGATTGCGGTGTGGCCATCCCCCGGAGGAGTGATTTCTCACATTCTGTCTTTCTGTCTCTCTCTTTCTTATGAGTGCATGTGCCCTATGGCAAAAACCTCTCCAATAAATAAATAAATAAATAAAAGAAGAAAGAACATTTTTTCTCTGTCAAATTCTCATAGGTGTTTTAACAATGCACTGCCCCATCCAGGCGTCGGTGGGAAGAGACCTGGACACTTCTGTGATGGCTCGTTAGAGGGCAGGGGTCATTTATATATGACTGTTCTGGAAAGTGATGTGACATTTATTCATATTTGTACATGTATCTCTACCTAAATATATCTTCTTACTTACCTGTATATCTGAATCTCTTTTTAAAATAATTATACCTTTTGAGACATTAATTTCATTACTAAGGACTTAATCTAAGAAAATATTAAAAATGCAATGACTTTTTGTTTATGTCAGCCTACCTAACACTATTTATAGCTGCTGAAAGCTAAAGTAGTCAAAATATCTAGCAATGGAGGATTGTATAAATGAGTGATGGCTTAATGATAAAATGGTCATTATTAAATTTTAGCTTCTGAATAATTTTACTAACATTATTTTACTGTGATGGCAAAGGGGAAAAATGACATGTGTACATACATAATAGTAAGTCTAGTTCTGCATATCTGAGTGTGTGTCTATTTACTTACCCCATACACATGATGTACATGTGTGAACCCGAGTATCACCATGTAATGCAATGTTGCTTAAAAATTACTTGGGAACCAGCAGTAAGCGTAATGGCTATGTCGCTGGACTCCCACATAGTCAACTGCGGTTCGTGTCCCGGACCCGGTGGCTTGAAACTCACGCCAGGTGCATGTGCGTGCGTGCCCAAGATCCCGAGAGGAGAATGGAGGAGAAGGGATTGCAGCGTGACCATCCCCCCTGGGGGGTGATTTCTCGCTTTCTGTCTCTATGTCTCTCTCTGTCTGTCTGGCGAGCGCACGCGCCCTACAGTGAAAACTCAAAAAAAAATTACTTAAAATCAGGACAAGCAGATGGCATAATGGCTAAATCACTGGACTCCCATATAGTCAACCATGGTTCAAGTCCTGGACCTGGTGGCTTAAACTCACTCCGGCCACGTGTGTGTGCATGCCCAAGATCCAGAGAGGAGAATGGTGGAGAAGGGATTGCGGCATAGCCATCCCTCCTGGGGGGTGATTTCTCGCTTTCTGTCTCTGTCTCTCTCTGTCTTTCTGGTGAGTGCATGTGCCCTATACCAAAACCTCTCCAAAAAAAATGGTCAATGAAACTTAGAGCAAGTAACTAAATTTGTTATGAGGAGATCTGTGAAATATGTGACTCTTGGCAGAAATATGATTGTTGAAAACCCCAGGAAACTTTCTTCACAAATTTGGGTCTACTGAATATGCATGTTAAATAAACTAAAATGAAAACATCCAAATCTGGTGGTGATAAATGAGTTGCATCATAGAGAGAAAAATGTCTTTTTTATTTTTGTGATTCTGAATTTTCTTTGAGCATGCTCTATCTTGAAAATAAAAATGGAATATAGTGCTAACGTTATAAAAATTAAAGTCACACTCTACTGACCTGTTTACACATCCAAGGATTCTTAAAAAAGACAAAGAAAAAGCAGGAACATGTCATTTTTTTCACGTCATTAGGTTTTTTACTATCTAGACTACCCCATGAGAAAGCTTGGAAAAGAGTTCACTTTCAAATTAAGAAAGCTTAACAAGTTATTTTTTTTCTCCCACTAAAACCTTTTCACTCCCTGAAACCACTTCCCCAAATGCCTCTAATCACAAACAGCCTCCTGTCCCAGCCTCTCAATAGGTGAGCACCAGTAGTCCCAGAATCCCCTGCGTCTGGAAACAGGTCATCTCCAGCAGCCCTCCCAGGTGCAGCCTGTGTTACCTCACAGCTCCTGGTATCTCTGTCTGCAGAACCTGATTACGCGGCCCCTCATGAGTAATCCACATCAGGATGTCCTCCCTGCAGTCTCCCAGCCACGTCTGTGCTATCACTTGTCCCTTCCTCACAGCAAGTCTGCAAAAGCTCTGAATTTGCAAGCAATAATCTACCAGCCAGGGTGAACTGAGGACACTGCTGACTCCAGGGTAGCTGTA
>NW_006159608.1:2531572-2550827 GCF_000334495.1 Tupaia belangeri chinensis | reverse complement strand
CCCTCCCTACACAGATCAGAGAGTACCACCCCTTAAAATGGAAAATAACTAGGAAAACAACCATCTATGAATTCATAGCTATTCAAGGTTGACTATGTACCAGATATTTAATACTGGCTATCACCGAGTAGAAATTGAATTGTCACAGCCTACAATTAGGTCCCTGCTTCATTGGTTAGAATACTGAGATGCAGAGAGTTTAAATAACTTAGTAGAGGTAACAGAGCCAGGCAGGTAGGTGTCTTGGCTTCAAAGGTACACTGCTACATGAAGGCGAGTGTTAACAGGCAGAGAGCACAAAAGGCTGTCCAGAAAGGACGGTTGGTGGTCTTCCCTACCAGGTGCTAAAAGAGACATGAGCAGAGAAAGGGTCAGCAAAGCACACTGGGACTGCTGGGTTGGATGGTCACTACAATACACCACAGGTTAATCCCCTTTTACTGTAAAGCGTCCGAGAGAGCTTGGGTGAATAATTTTTCCTGGGCCCTGTTAGCTGTTCCACTGTAAAGCTCAAGAGGTACAGATCCATACCATATATTCTTTTTAAAAAATTATTTATTTACTTTTACTTTATTTTTTAATTTGACCAAAGAGACACACACATACACACACACACACAGAGAGAGAGAGAAAGAGAGAGAGAGAGAGAGAGAGAAAGCTGCCAGTTCCAGGACTCAAACTGTGTTCAGCCACGTGAGAGTTCAGCACTTTAAACAACATGCCAATTGCCAGCCCCTGTATATCCTCTCTATTTTTGGAACACACTGTTGAGTGGGGTTTTTCTTGTACCTAAAGAAACTTGGGGCTATTTGGGCCCAGCAGATGGCATAATGGTTATGTCACTGGACTCCCACATAGTCAACTGCAGTTCAAGTCCCAGACCTGACATCTTAAAATTCACACGGGGCACATATGCATTCATGCCCAAAATCCCAAGAGGAGAATGGAGGAGACAGGAGTGTGGTGTAGCCATCCCCTGGGGGATAATTTCTCACTTTCTATCTCTCTGATGAGCATACGCACCCTATAGCAAAAATCTCTCAGGAAAAGAAACTCTAGGCTATGTGAGCTTTTTCTAAACATATCCTCCCAACACTTCATTGTTCCACTCTGATCCCAATCACCGTCATTTGCCTGGATTGCTGTAGCAGTTCTTAATTGGTATTTAGAAATTTAGCCTCACTTTTTACAAAGTCTAAGTCAAGTCTTATAATTTCTCTGCAATGGCAGCCCATTTTCTTTAGAATAAAAAAGCTCTTCAATGGCTTAGCAGACTGCCAGAAGGTGGCAAGCATTTTCTGTAAAGTGCCAAACAGTAAATATTCTAGGCCTATGGGCCACTATGGTCTTTATCACAACTATTTGGTTGTCAGAAAAGTCATGCCACATTTTTGTATAAAATGTAAAAAAATACAACAAAAATTGAAGTACAGTTTAGTCATGGGATTATTTGAGGTTAGAGCCTAATAGTCTGATCAAAGAGAAAAGATAAAAGTGCTAAAGAATTTTTTGAGTTGAAGAACGAAGTGGTAGGAACCAGCAGTTAGTGTAATGGCTATGTCACTGGACTCCCACGTAGTCGGCCGCGGTTCACGTCTTGGACTCAGTGGCTTAAAACTCACGCCGGGTGCGTGTGTGCCCAAGATCCCGAGAGGAGAATGGAGGAGAAGGGATTGCGGCATGACCATCCCCCCTGGGGGGTGATTTCTCACTTTCTGTCTCTATGTCTCTGTCTGTCTGGTGAGCGCATGCGCCCTATAGCAAAAAACAAACAAACAAACAAACAAACAAAAAATGAAGTGGTTAGTTTAAGAAAGAGAAAGTTGTAAGGTACAGAGATGAAGCAGAGTTTAATACTAAAGTTCCAGATTTTAGAAGTGGAGCAGTTTTGGGTCTTGATATGGGTTGAGGTGTATTTATAAACATGGTTATTTGGAAATAAGTTGAAACTACCATTCACTTGAACTGAGGTCAAGATACTCACATTTTAAGGTGTTGGATGCAAGTCTCATAGAGTAACCAGAAAATTATAATGTGAAAAAAAAGGGAAATTATAATGTGATATTCTCGTGATCCTGATAAAACTCTCCACTCTTGGATTTCAGGGGATAAAATCTAGTGGCACTGGACAAATGGATACTTTTCTGTCACTACCAATGACGGCAAAAGACTTCTCCTCTGCTCAGGTATATTTGGGGAGACACAATATAACGAAGCAGATTCTAATAAACACTGAGGAGAGAAGGAGGAGCTAGAAGGGTCTGGATGCCTCAAAAACACACTTCAGCTTAACATATAGGAACAAAAATATCTCTGGGTGGGAATTTGTGCAGTTCTGGATAAGCATTCAAGATTCTTTTTTTTATTTCTGCCTCTCTCATCTCCCTGAAATGCATGATCAAAGAGTATGCTTAAATATGTGCTACTGATAGAACATCAGATGAGCATATAATGTGATGTGTTTTTCTCCAATAAAAATTAAAAAAAAAAAAAAAAACACAAAAAGCAGAATGTACCGTATGAGACTGAGGCAGAATGCTAGTCTGTTTTATTCTATATTAAAAGGGATTTAAATTCCCTGACAAATGACCTAACCTACCTCATTTTTGAAGTCAGAAAACTGAGAATCATAGCTTTGAATCAGTTAGGGTGTGAGTACCAGCTCTGACACTAAGTGACTATGAGACCTCAGACAAGTCACTTTCTTTTTCTGACTTCAGTTTCCCCATCTGCAAACTGAAAATAATACTAATGAGCTCAAACTGGTGTGGAAGAATAAATGAGATAAAGTACAATGCAACACATGTGTACAAATCAAATGTTAGCTATGTGTTAATATCAGTAGATAGTTAATAGTGTTATTAAGTGTAACAGGTAGGTAATGTCTTGATTTCCATTGATTGCACATGTCACACTCTTCCTTTGTGATAGGGCATACAGACAAAACAAGCCAATGATGTTGCTAACATCTGTATTTATATTTTAAAAGGTTCCTAAAAGAATTTGGTAATATGCAGTGTTTTGATTCTATATGACCAAAATATTTTCATCTTCCTACATACGAGTTGAGGATACCAATTACTAAAACTTTTGGTGACTCATTTGAGAATTGTTCCCAAATAAAACCATGCAGTATAAAAATAGTTATATTGCCGTCAGCACCAGCCCTGGATGGATGAATTCTATTCAGGTCCCAATACATAAACAGTGATGACGGTAAACACGCCATTATGGTCATGCTTTTTAGCCAAAGCGATTGTTCTGTTTTCTGTGCTCTCCTTTTCAGATATGATGTTCCAAATTTTAGAATTTGTTTAATGGATAATGCCAATTTAATTTTTTAATATATTTTTTATTTCAATTTATTTTATATATTCAATCTCATATGTTACTTAGCTTGCAAAGTGAATATTCCAACATGTATACATTTCTCACCAATCTAGTTAAGAATACTATACACACCATCTTCAACAGACAAACAATCTCTCTGTCCCATAAATGCCCCGCCCCTCCATTTCTCTCCCCAATGTCCCTCCTCAGTCTCCCCTTCTTCACCTACCCTCTTCCTACACTGTTTCTGGTATTCATAACCATTTTCTGTTTCTATATCCTCTAGTCATTCAGTTTTGGCCACAGAGTACAGTCAGTATATATTAAGTGGAGACATACAATGTCTCTCCTTCATAGCCTGACTTGCTTCACTCAGCAGTAAATCTTCCATATTCATCAACTATCTGTCAGGGTCTTTTTTTTTTTTTTTAATGACTGAGTAGTATTTCATAGAGTTTATGTGCTACACTTTTTCAATCCATTCACCTGTTCCTGGGCATTTGGGTTGGCTCCATGTCTTAGCAATTATGAATAATGTCACAATAAACATCAATGTGCAAGCACTTTTCTGACTAAAGATTCTTCTGTCCTTTGGGTAGATATCAAGGACTGAGATTGCAGGATCATATGGTAGTTTTATTTGTAGATTTTTTAGCAATCTCCATATTGTTCTTCACGGTAGCTGGACCAATTTACATTCCCACCAGCAGCATAGGAGAGATCTCCTTTCACCACACTCCCTCCAACACTTATCACTTTTTGTTGTTTTTTTTAATCTCAGTCATTCTGACTGGGGTTAGGTGGTATTTCATTGTGGTTTTGATTTGCATCTCCCTTACAATGAGGGATGTTGAGCATTTTTTCATATGCCTTTTGGCTATTCACTCCTTAGAGAATGTTTTTTTTTTTTTTCAACTCCTTCACCCATCTTTTAATAGGGTTGATCATCTTTTTTGGGGGGGACAGCTGCTTGAGTTGCCTGTGTATTCTAGTTATCAGTCCTTTATCTTACACATAGTTTACAAAAATATTTTCTCATTGTGAGGGTTGTCGATTTACACTGATTATTGTGATCTTGGCAGCGCAGAAACTTCTTAATCTGATGTAATCCCACTTGTCTATTTTTAGGACTATTGCCTGTGCTTTAGGGGTCTTATTTTAAAAAGTCTTTGTCTAGGGACCAGCAGTTGGTGTAATTGCTATGTCGTTGGACTCCCAAGTAGTTGACCACGGTTTGAGTCCCAGACCTGGTGGCTTAAACTCATGCGTGCGTTCATGCCCAAGGTCCCTAGAGGAGAATGGAGGAGAAGGGATTGCAGCATGGCCATCCCCACTGAGGATTGATTTCTCACTTTCTATCTCTTTGTCTCTCTCTGTCTTTCTGGTGAGCGCACCTGTTCTAGGGCAAAAACCTCTCAAAAAAAAAAAAAAAAGTCTTTGCCTACCCCAATGTCTCCCAGAGTTTCCCCAGTGTTATCAAAGTAGTAATTTTATAATTTGAGGTCTTAGATTTAGATCTTTGATTTGATTTGAGTTGATTTTTCTCAATGGTGAGATGTAGGGGTTTAGATTAATCTTTCTGCAGGTGGAAATTCAGTTTTTCCAGCACCTTTTACTAAAGAGATTTTCCTTTTCTCACTGGACTGACTGGTACCCTTTGTCAAAAATCAGTTGGCAGGGACCAGCAGTTAGCGTAATGGCTATGTCGCTGGACTCACATGTAATTGACAGTGGTTTGAGTCCCGGACCCGGTGACTTAAACTCACGCCGGGTGCATGTACATGCATACCCAAGATCCCAAGAGGAGAATGGAGGAGAAGGGATTGTGGCATGACCATCCCCCCTGGGGGGTGATTTCTCATTTTCTGTCTCTCTCTGTCTGTCTGGCGAGCACACATGCCCTATAGCAAAAACCTCTCCAAAAAAAAAAAAAAATCAGTTGGCTATATGTTTGGGAATTTACTTATGGGGTGTTTATTCTATTCCTTTGGTTCACCTGTCTGTTTATGTGCCAATACCATGATATTTTATTTATCACAGCTTTGTAGTATATTTTTGGGTCAGAGAGTGAGAAGCTGCCCACTCTACTCTTTCTGTACAGGATTTCTTTGGCAATGCGAAGTATTTTATGATTCCAGATAAACTGTATGATTGTCTTTTCTATATATGTGAAGAATGTCTCTGGCTCTTTAATGGGGATTGTATTAAATATGTAGATTAGTTTGGACAGAATTACCATTTTGATTATATTAATTCTTCCAATCCATGAACATGGGATGTCCTTCCACTTTTTTGTGTCATTTTCAATTTCTTTTTTTAGCTTGTTATAATTTTCCTTGTGAAGGTTTTTAACTTCTTTGGTTAGACTTATTTCTAGGTATTTATAATTTTTGTGGCTATGGTAATACTTTTTTCAGTTCTAACTCAGTCTGCCTGCTGTTAGTATATATAAATGCTATAGATTTCTGCATGTTGATGTTGTATCTTGAAACTACTGTATTCATGTATTAATTCCAGGAATTATTTTATGGATACCATTGGGTCTTCTATGTATACAGTCATGTCATCTGCAAATAAAGATAGTTTCACCTCTTTTCCTATTTGAATGCCTTTTATTTTATTCTCTTTTCTGATCACATTGGCTAGGACTTCCAACACTGTACTAAAGAGTAGCAGAGAAAGTGGACATCCTTGTTTTGTACCAGGTTTTAGTGAAAAGGTTTTCAGCTTTTCCCCATTCAGGATGATGCTAGATATGGGCTTTTCATAGAGAGCTTTTATCATGTTGAGAAATGATTCTTCTATGCCAATTTTGCTGTGAGTCTTGATTATAAATGGATGTTGTATCTGAGCAAATGCTTTTTCTGCATAAGTTGATATGATTATATGGTTTTTAATCTTTCTTTCTGTTAATATGGTGTTGAACCAACCTTGCATCCCTGGAATAAAGCCTACCTGGTCATGATGAAGAATAATTTTAATATGTTGTTGGATATAATTTGCTAGTATCTTGTTGAGAACTTTTGCGTTTATATTCATCAGAGATATTGGTCTATAGTTTTCCTACCTTGTCTTGCCCTTGTCTGTTTTAAGGATAAGGATGATGGAGGCTTCATAGAATGAATTTGAGAAAGTTCCACCCTTTTGGATCTTTAGGAATAACTTGAACAGAATGGGGATTAACTCTTCTTTAAAAGTTTTGTAGAATTCAGAGATGAAGCCATCAGGAACAGGGCTTTTCTTTGTTGGGAGGTTATTTATTACTGATTCTATCTCCTGGCTTGTTATGGGCCCATTCAGACTTTCTACATCCTCCTGACTCAATCTCAGTAGATTATATGTGTCCAGGAATTTGTTCATGTCACCCATATTTCCTTCTTTGTTAGCATATAGTTGTTTACAGTATCCTCTAATGATGTTTTGCATTTCTATTATGTCCGTTGTTGTATTACCTGCTTCACAGCAAATTTGATTTATTTGGTTCCTTTCTCTCCTTAATTAGTCTAGCTAGTGGTCTATCAGTTTTGTTTCTCTTTTCAAAGAAACAGCTTTTAGTTTCATTTATTTTCTTTCTAGTTTGTTTATTTTCTATTTTATTTATCTCTGCTCTGATCTTTATTATTTCTTTTCTCCTGGAGGTTTTCAAAAATTTTTTGCTGTTGCTTTTCCAATTCTTTGAGGCATGCTGTTAGGTGGTCCATTTGCCTTCATTCCATCTTCTTCTTATGAGCACTAATTGCTATGAACTTCCCTCTTATGATTGTTTTTGCAGTCCAAAGATTGTGGAAACTCTTGTCCTCATTGTCATTGGCTTACATGACTCTTTTGATTTCAGACTTTATTTCATCAGTAGTTGTGGAGTCATTCAGGAGTAGGTTATTTAGTGTTGCAAAGTCATTCAGGAGTAAGTTATTCAGTTTTCCTGTATTTGTTTATTTTTGAGGATTTTTCTCTAAATTAATATGAAGTTTAATTCCGTCATGGTTGAAGATGCTGGATATAGTTTCTATGCCTTCGAATCTGTAAAGGCTTACTTTGTGCCCTAACATGTGTTCAATCTTTGAAACGGTTTCATTTGGGGTTGAGAACAAAGTATAGCTCATGGTTTTGTGGTGAAAGGTTCTATAGATGTCTGTTAAGTCCATTTGATTTATGGCATCATTTAGGTCCCTTATCTCTTTACTTACTTTTTGTATAGATGATCTGTTCAGGGGAGGTAGTGGAGTGTTGAGGTCTCCAACAATTAGTTTGTTGCAGTCTATCTCTCCTTTTAGATCTAACAGATCTTCACATATTTGGGTCTTCTGGAGTTAGGTACATAGATATTTATAAGTATTATACCTTCTTGATGGATTAATCCCCTTACTACTATATAATGCCCTTTTTTAATCTCTTCATTTTTGTTTTGAAGCCTATTTTGTCAGAAATTAGTATTGCAACTCCAGATCCTTTTTGGTTCTCACTTGCATGAAATACCTTTTTTCAGCCCTTCACTTTAGTCTATGTATGTCTTTATCCATGAGGTGAGTTTCCTATAGACAACAGATAGAGGGTTTCTATTTTTTTTTTTTTTATCCATTCAGCCAGTCTGCTTCTCTTGACTGGAGAATTTAATCTACTAACATTCAATGTTATTATTGATATTTCCAGACTTGTCCCTACCTTTAAGTTGGCCATTGTCTTGGTTTTCTTTTAATCATTTATTTCTGGCTGTTCATTCTTTAGTGTTCCTGGAACAGGACACTCTTCAGAGTTTCTTAAAGAGGTGGTCTGGTGTTGGCAAATTTTTTCAGGTTTTATTTGAGAAGATTTTAATCTATTTTTCCCATATGAAGGGTCATATTGCAGGACATAATAATCTTGTTTGAAATTGTTTCTCTCTTAACACTTTCAAAATGTCTTTCCATCCTTTCCTTGCTTTCCTTGTTTCCATTGAAAGGTCTGGTGTTAGCCTGATGAGGTGACCTTTGTAAGTCACTTGTCATTTCACTCTTGCCAATTTTAGTATCTTATCTTAGTTATCTGTGGTTTCAGCCAGTATAGTTAAGATGTGCCTTGGGGAGGATCTTCTTGGGTTGATCTAAGAGGGGTCCTTTTTAATTTCTTGGATCTGAATGTTTGAGTACTTCTCTAGACTTGGACATTTTTCTTTCAGGATTTCACAGAATAGATTTTTCCATGCCCTCATTAGTTTCTTCACTTTCTGGGATACCAATGATTCGGATGTCTAAGTGTTTAATGGAAGCTATTTCTCTTATATATTATCCTCATTTTATTTTGTTATTTTCTGTGTTTTTTTGGTGTTTCTTTCTAGGTCAGAGGTTTTATCTTCTATGTTGAAGATTCGATCTTCAGCATGGTCTAATCAGCTTTTAATACTTTCAAGAGAATTTTTGATTTTCTGTATTACTGAATTCATCTCTAATAGTTCCATCTGATTCTTATTTATGGTGTCCATTTCTTCTTTCAAATCTGGCATTTTGATAAGATCTTCTGTTTTTTCAAGAGATGGAGAAGAGTTATTGTTTTCTTTTGATGGAGAACTATTTTCTAGTTTCTTCAAACCTGAGGCTCTTCTTCTACTTCTAGCCATTGAGACATATATTCACTTTTGGATACCTTTTTGGAGAATATTTCCGGCACTGAGACCAAGTTTGCTTCCCTTTTGTTGTGGACTTATGTGTGCCGAAGTCTCTCTTCTGCTGTGTTTAGCAATGTGGTCCATGGGGGTAGGGGTGGGGGTGGGGCCTTCTATTCAGGTGTCTGAAGAGCCGTTTTTCCTGTTTTGCAGGTAGATCAGTGAAAGGGAGGCCCTGAGGGGGCCTCACAATACAAGGGTATTTGAAAACTCTGATTCTAGACTTGCCTACTCCCTCTGAGTGGGTGGAGGATGAGGAGAAGATCATAATATAAGAGGGAAGAAAAAAGAATATGAAAGAATGAGAAGAGGGACCAGCAGTTAGCGTAATGGCTATGTCGCTGGACTCCTATGCAGTCGACCGTGGTTCACATCCCGGATCGGGTGGCTTAAAACTCACGCCGGGCATGTGTGGGTGCATGCCCAAGATCCTGAGAGGAGAATGGAGGAAAAGGGATTGCGGTGTGGCCATCCCCCCTGGGGGGTGATTTCTCGCTTTCTGTCTCTCTGTCTCTCTCTGTCTGTCTGGCAAGTGCACATGCCCTATCATAAAAACCTCTCCAAAAAAAAAAGAAAAAAGAATGAGAAGAAAGGAAGAAAGAAGGAAGAAGGAAGGAAGGAAGGAAGGAAGGAAGGAAGGAAGGAAGGAAGGAAGGAAGGAAGTCGCGTGCTGCATGCCAGCAAAAGTCTCTGCCTCAATTTCCCTGACTGGCCAGGGGGCTGCAGATGAAACTGGGGTCTGCCAATTTAATTTTTATAGACTACATAACATCACACATACATTAAATCACATCAAAATCCATGCCTAAAAATGTGTTTATTTTTCTACTGTTTTATATTGAAGAACTAAGAAAGCAGAAGGAAAGCGGAGGAATGCTCCCTCAGAATTAGAAATATTTAATCCATCTCAACGGGGGCTGTCCCTTCAGTTTAAGAGAAGGGCGTTATTACATGTCCACAGGATTTGATCTCAGTGGAAGTAAAACAGATTGTAAGTTGACAAGCTTGAGACTTGTAGACTCTGATTGTAATAGCTTAGCATCAATAGCTCTAGTTAATCGAAAATAATTTTGTAGCTTCTAGAGAAAGCAACATGGTTATGATCAGCCAAGCCACATAGTTAAAACATCTTCATCTCCTTATCTATAAGATTGGGCTTAGAATACCAGTTTGGAAGATATAAAGATATTGAATGACAGAATATGTGTAAAATTGTCTAGCCATATTCCTGGAAACTTACAGGCATTCTTGAAATGTTACTTAACACAAAAACTTTCTGCTTCTGGATAGATACAAGGCCTGGAAAAGCCAACTGTTTTGGCTGGGCAGTGATGGTGAGCTACTGTGTGATTCTGGAAGCCATATGAAAATGCTCTTGCTCTTGCTCTCTCTCAGGAAAAAAAAATAAATAAATAAACTTCAAAAGAAAAAGAGTCAAGTAGTTTTTGACTGGTTCGATGAAAATGAGATCCACCCTCAAACTTCCCCCGC
This sequence comes from Tupaia belangeri chinensis, assembly GCF_000334495.1. NCBI lineage: Eukaryota > Metazoa > Chordata > Mammalia > Scandentia > Tupaiidae > Tupaia > Tupaia belangeri. The sequence goes on along the minus strand of NW_006159608.1, from coordinate 2,540,368 downwards.
CGTGATGTGAAAAGGGATGTACCTGGGATTAATGCGTAAAGTTTGGCATCCAGTGTGAATTTCCACTGAGACCTGCTAAGAAACGTGTGCTCAGCTTATTTTACTTTTCTTTTTATTCATTATTCTTCCAATAAACATTTTGAGCTTCTGCTACAGGCTAAGTACCCGAATAGGTATTGAGTAAGAAAAATGGTAGCATGGATTTGCCTTCATGAGATCAGGATGTAAAACATGAAATGACTACACAAACAAGCATGGAATTTGATCTGGCCAGCGTTCTGCGAAATGGAGGAGAGTTATTCTGTGAAAGTAGGAGAAGGGGCCCTCATTTGGAGGTTTGGAAAAGCTTCCAAAGAAAGTGAATACCTGAGAAGAAATCTGAAAGGTCAGAAGATATATAGGAAGGTTGAGAACAACGAGCACAAATGTCTCCTGTCATGGGGCAGCAATGGGGGTGGGGAACTGAGAGAACACCTGCGTTCTCCTTGCCCTGAGGGTGGGGAACTGAGAGAACACCGGTGTTCTCCTTGCCCTGAGGGTGGAGGATGAGTTTGCACAGGCAAGGCCCCAAAGCACAGTGGGAGTTCTGTATTTATACATGCGCTATGAGATCTGTGTGACAGTCTTGAACTGGGCAGTCAGGGAGTATGAGGAGAAGCATGTTTGAAATGGTTACTTGGGCCACAGCTGCATTTTTAAGGATCAGCATATAGTGTTAAACCAGTTAGTAGACAATTGGTCATAGGTGGTAGTTAAGCTGGACTAGTGGGATGCTTTCTGCAGTATTTAGGGAGAAACATAGTACTTTGTAGTGAGTTATTTGTAAGAATTAGAAAGACATTTCTGGCCAATACCTAGATATCTGATTTTCTTAATCAAGTGATGGTTTAGGTTTTCTTAGTAAAATAAGGATCATAAAAAGGATATAATGTTTTTCAGGATATATTGAAGTAGCCAGTTTGGAATCATAGAATTGGCATCCATTTAATAAAAACAAGAGCTGTTTGAATAGACATTCAGGTATGAGGGTCATTTTTTTGGAAGGGAGCTGTGGACTTTAATATATATATATTATTGAACCACCCAAGTGCAGCTAAAGTCACGGGGTTGGAGAAGGTAACTAAAGGAGTTTAAGTGAACAACAGACAGAGGATGTCTGACTGTGGAGAAAATGCTGGTGAGGCAGAAGCAGAAAAGACAAGTAAGAAGAGGAGAAGGAGCAGAAACGGTGGTAAGCAATCCCTGGGAAGAGCATAGACAGAAAGCGCTGAGACGGTTTCCTACAGAAGGTACAGTGGACAGGGTTAAACGACACCAGGTTAGATCTGAGGAAGACCGATGTGTCACCATCTTATTCCTTGAGATCAAATAATAACTCATGTTCAAAAAGAGAAGTACTAAAACCAACAGAGATTTTATTAGACCACCCTCTGTATTAACCTTCACTTCCATCACTCACACACACAAAATGATCCTTCATTTAGCAAACTATGTGGACGGTCCTTGGCAACTGACCTTGGCAACAGGATTAGAAAACTAACATTTCAGGGCCAGCAGATGCCATGGTGGTTAAAGCACTGGATCCCACATAGCTGACTGCATGGCTTGAGTCCCGGACTCGAAGGCTTGAAAAACACTGGGATGTGTGTGTGTACACTCAAAATCCTGAGAGAAGAATGGAGGTAAAGGGATTGTGTGTGACTATCCCTCCTGCGGGGATAATTTCTCACTTTTCCTCTTTCTCTCTCTTTCTCATTGTCTTTCTCTAGCAAGCACACATGCCTTGTAATTAAAAAAAAAAAAGAAAGAAAATGAACATTTCAGATTAGAAATTGATCACAGTTCTCTCAGAAACAATACTACATTTCTATTATCGATTATCACATGTTACTGAAATAATCATTGGCAAAAAAATCATTAAATAACTACTCAGTTTCTGAAAGAGAAGAGGAGGGGATGAATAGGCTAGCACCCACTGTGGGGGATGGACAAGACCAGAGGAGAAAGAGGAGAAGACTCTGAAGTCCTCTCAAACACTCTCTCCATTTCAAGCACCAGAGAGAGTCAGGTACTGAAAGACAATGGGGAGATAAAGAAATGAGGTGAAAAGGAAAGAGATCTGTATGAAATATAAAGATGAGAGAAAAACTTAGGGAAAAATTAAATTCTACCTTGCATATAGGATTGAAAAGAGCTGGCATTGCATAATGTTAAATCAATGTTTTGCATTAAAACTAAAAATGGTCTTTCAAACTAAAACAAAAAGTAAAGAGATGACAGTTATCCATAGAAAACGAAAAGACTCTGGAACCAGCAGTTAGCGTTAATGGCTATGTTGCTGGACTACCATGTAGTCGACCACAGTTCGCGTCCCAGACCCGGTGGCTTAAAATTCATGCCGGGCGCGTGTGCATGCATGCCCAAGATCCTGAGAGGAGAATGGAGGAGAAGGGATTGCGGCGTGACCATCCCCCCTGGGGGGTGATTTCTCGCTTTCTGTCTCTATGTCTCTCTCTGTCTGGCGAGCGCACGCGCCCTATAGTGAAAACCTCTACAAAAAAAAAGAGAAAACTGGAGAAAAGAGAAACCTTATTACTCAGATATTGGAAGCTGCTTGCCATCACTAAGAAAGTGAAGAAAAGTTTCCTAGAAGAAAGAGTATCTGAGAATAGAAAACTAGAAGATTGTTAGATTCTAAGGACATTTCAGGAATAGCGCACTTTCTGGTCACACTAAAAATTTTGTCTTGAAATCAAGAGAAAAACATTCAATAGCCCTGCAGGCAAATAAATATCAGTTAGCTCCAGATAAATTAAATCAACATCTCAGACTTATCATCTACAACAGTACAGAACAGAAAACAACAGAATAGCATCTGGTGAATTTTCAGGGAAAGTGATCATGACACAAGACTTTTATCTTGACAAGTAGCCTTCAATGAAAAAAAAAAATCAGTTTCCAGGGCAGCAGATGGCTTGGAGATTAAGGCATATGAATACCACATGGCCGATTTTGCAATCTGAGTCCAGGAGCAGGTGGCTTGAAAAACATGCCAGGTGCTTGTGTGTGCATGCCTAAAATCCCAAGAGTAGAATGGATTGTGGTGTGGCCATCACCCCTGTGAGGTGGTTTCTCATTTTCATTCTATCTCTCTGTCTCTGTCTCTAGTGAGCACACATGCCCTATAGCAAAATTAAAAATAAATAAAAGAAAAAGGAAAAAAAAATCAGTCTCCCGTATGAAGAGACTAAAGGATGGCTCTATGGACTACTAATTGAAAAAAATAATCTTAAACAGTACCCAAAACAACAAAAATGGGAAACAAAGTTTCAAAGTCAAGAAAGGGAAACTTGTATGAAATGACAGGTGCTCACTTTTCCATTATTAATTCACAAAAACATCAGATATTCATAAATATAGTTCTGCCCAAAATAATGCTTTTATAATAGCATGGAAATGTAAAGGGTTTGTCATTTTAGGGAAATGTATATGAGTAGAATTAAACAGTAATTGAAAATAATGTTTCAGAAAAGATCCTAACGACATAGGAAAATGCATATGACATTATAAGGAAACGCCAGTACACGGGATCGCACATGTAAAAGCAGTCGGAGCTCAGTGACTGTGAAAAGCCATGTGTCCGTGATGCTGCTGACAAACGGGGCAAGGCTGGGGTGGATTGGAAGCCCAGAGGAAAGAGGGTGAGGAGCAAGCAAGGTAATGCTCATTAGGGAGAGGCAGGCCAGGCCGGCTATTGGGTATTTACTTTTAAAAATTGATGAAAGACTTGTACGGGTTTTGCAAATAGGACTCAGAGTTTTATTTTGAAAACTGTACTAATGGCAGCGTGAAACAGTCGGTGTAGTTACCAGTCAGCGAGAGACAATCGCTTACAGGACCAAAGGAGAGTTGATGGTGGTTTACAAAGAATGACGTGAGTGAAGAGAGAGAGGATTCTAGAAAGGCAACAGTTATTTGGAAAATGGAATCAGCAATGCTTGGCAAATGAAGAAAGGGGAGGAATAGTTGATGATGGTCTGGAGGATGTCAGTGATGTTGCCTGAAATGAGGACACCTGAAGATAAGCAGGAGTTTTACTGCAGCCTGGGAATAGTGAGAAAATTCAGAATCAATTAGGAGAGAAGAAGCAAGGTCTGATCCTGGAGGTAGAGCCAGGATAAAAGTGACATACGGTGACCACAGTGAACAACACAGAAGTCGGAGTTCAGACCCGAGAGACAACTACACAAGTACAGCTCAGGACTTCCAATGCAAGGGAAGGACATACACTTGGTACATATTTCCTCCCCTCTCCATCCAGAAATACCATTAAATTTCAGCATAAAAATATGAGATTTGAGGTAATAAACAGAAGAAAATTTTAAAGAGTTTCTGGAAACTATGTAAGTGAGGAGACAGATGAAAAAGGGAAGAGAAGCTGGCAAAACAAGGAAATCAACAGAGGGAAGAAAATGAGAATTTCTCCTATTAAGATTTTGAATGCGTTCCCTGCAGAATCATAGCAGCGATAAAGCACAGTGGGACCCCAACGCTAACTGCCGTCATCGTAACCCAGGGGTGCTGAGCAGGCTTCCGAGGTGAGACTTGCTACTGCACGGATTGCACCCTTGTCACAGAGCTCAGAGGCAGCGTTTCCACTGCTCACTCCTAAATACAGACGACCACTAAATGTCATAGACTCACAGACGAATGACGTTGTCATGGGTGATATTCAAAGAAGGCCTCCTTCCATGCCGTTCTCCCTGCGGGCGCCTTCGATCACACAGTACAGTGCAAGTCTCCTCTAGTTAGTCTGGTTTAGACTCGGTGACTGGTTTGACTACTAGAACGCTGTAAATGTGGTCATTATTGTTCTTTCAAGACAGTTGCGAACAATCCTCGGAGATGCTGCTTAGAAATCTTGATTCACTCTCTTTGGGGAAAATCATTTGCCATGCAGTTATTCTAAGAACCAGTCCTACATGCTGGGAGAAGGTGCAGCATGTGGAGTTTGTGTGCAGATATGTCTCTGGCCATCTCCGCCTGTTCTAGTTGTCTCAGTTGAGGACTAAGACATGAGAAAAGCTGTGTTGGACTTCCACATCACTACGGTTTTTATATGACCTCGTTTACATGTAACTGCGACTGAATCAGGGTAACAAACAACTGTGCAGCTGAGGACAATCAACCCACAGAATCACGAGAGGTGCTTGTTCGAAGCCACTAAGTTTTCAGGTAGCAATAGGCAATCAAAATAAACACAGAGAGAAAGGTCAAGATAAACAAGCAAAAAAAAAGAAAAATTATCAAAGACATATAATTTGGGAAACAGAAAAGAACTTTAAGAAAACCTTTGATTTTTTTTTTTTTTTGAGAGGTTTTTGCTATTGGGCGTGTGCGCTCGCCAGACAGACAGAAAGAGACAGAGAGACAGAAAGCGAGAAATCACCCCCTGGGGCGATGGCCACGCCGCAATCCCTTCTCCTCCATTCTCTTCTCGGGATCTTGGGCATGCACGCACACGCGCCCAGCATGAGTTTTAAGCCACCGGGTCCGGGACGCGAACTGCGGTCAACTACATGGGAGTCCAGCGACATAACCATTATGCTAACTGCTGGTCCCAAGAAAACCTTTGATCAACAGCCTTAAGAATATTAGGACTTTGCACCTCAAAAGCAAAAGGAATTGCCTTGGATAAAAAGAGATTTTGAAAACCGAAAAATAATTGATTTCAAAAATGTAATTTTGAAAGTCAAACAAAAGTTAGTACTTAAGAACTTGGAAGAGTACGTTTTCTCCTAAAAAAATAAGTAATGAAAATATAAAGAAATAAAATGAGAGAAAAGAAAAAAACAGGCACCACTCATATGGTATAAAATATCACTGACAGGAATTCCAGAATGAGAGATCACTGAACGCAGAAGAGAGCATATCATTCAAGGAATGCAAAATATTAAAAGAGGACACAAATTTCTATGTATTTTGAAAGAAAATAGTAGAAGACCCTTGCTTAGAGTTTCACTGTGAAATTTACAAATGCCAAAGACTAAAAAAATACATCCTAAAACAATAAAAAAAAGTCACTTGAAAAAATAAAACAACATTAAGATTGACACCAGCGTCTCATAAACAAGAGCTCATGTGTAAATGCCGAACAACACCTCCTCCATCCTCTTGAATGCTAATGTGGAGTCTACAGTGTTTAGTGAATGCAGTACATTATTGGCTTTCTGGGCTAGGCAGTTACTGCGGTCACATAACTGACCCCACCTGGGAAAGCTCATGGGCTTTGTGCCTCTGGGTCACACGCTGGAACCTTCCTGAGCACACTGTGGCACATGTTTGCTATCCAGGCCGGCAGAGACTGGCAGGACAGGAGGGATCTGGAGTGAGGAGTTGGGGGGCAGGGTCCTCGTGAGAGATGGTCAGGTAGATCCTGCCACTGTGCTGAGCATGTGAGAAGTGGTATGAGACGGAAAGAAGCAAGAATTGGGACCAGCAGATAACGTAATGGTTACGTTGCTGGACTCCCATGTACTTGACTGTGGTTTGAGTCCTGAACCCACCAGTTTAAACTCACACTGGGTGCATGCTCACGTGTGGCCCAAGAGCCCAAGAGGAAGATGGAGGAGAAGGGATTGTGGTATGGCCACCCTCCCAGGGGCTGATTTCTCATTTTCTGTCTCTTTGTCTCTCTCTGTCTTTCTGGTGAGCACACACGCCCTATAGCAAAACTCTCTCTCTAAAGAAAATAAAAAAGCAAGAATGGCAGACAGAATGAGAGATTTGTAACTTAAACGAACAGTATGGGACTTTAGGATGCTCAGAGCACCCTTTTTTTGAGAACACCTCCATGGGCCTGTAATTTATAAGCTGTGGAAAGAGAAATTCTGAGATCATCTGGGAGATCTAGACTGGAGAAGACAACCTCTAGAAACTCACTGGCTGGACATGCTTTGTCAATTCTCCGTGTGAATCGCAGAGCTCCTGATACTTCTAGGGCCACAGAGATTGACGATGGTGAGAACAGGTGTTGGCAATACTTTCTAACTAAGCAATGACGTGGCCAGGTGTGCCAGGTCACAGTCATGAACGTTAGCGTTTTCAAAGCCGTCTTTTCCTTCTAGTTCTACTGAAATCCAGCCGTGTCTCTAAGCACAGATGTTCCTTCTATGCCTCTTTAGTTCCTCGGATCCTTCCAGCTGTCCCACTTTGCTTTGGGGCTGCTGTAGTTCTAACAACAAAACACCTGTGTTCAGTGAAACCCCAAGTTCCAGGGAAATGTGGACAGTTGGCACCCTGCAGGAAAAACTCCGGACAACTCTGTGAGAAATAGTGTCACGGGGTGAACATTTAGATCGCGGAAGTGTTTTCTGTTCGTTGTGATTTGATTTGAGTTTTACAAACCTGAGCAGAGGATGGGGCATGGTTAACATTCACCCCTATCTCATGTGTGGGCAAATGAAGGCCAAGAAATTAACTATCGGTCAAGCCAGAAGTTGGTTGATACTACATTTAATTTTCAGTTTTTTGACAGAGGGCACTTGTGCTTGTTGGAGAGAGAGAGACAGAGACAGGCAAAGTAAGAAATCATCTCCTAGGGGTCATGACCACCGTGAAATCCTTTCTCCTCTACTCTTCTTTAGATGTGGGGCATGCATGCACATGTGCCTGGCATGATTTTCAAGTTGCTGGGTCCAAGACTCGAACTGTGGTAGATCACGTGGGAATCCAGCACCTTAACCACCATGCCACCTACTGGCTCCCTAATGTAACATTTTAATCTCATCTTTTTACTTCAGAATTTACACTTTATCCTGTATCTAAAGTAGGATATTTGGAGCAGGGATACAGAGGCAGAGCATTGACGGGATGGGGAGGTGTGGTGTTATCTGTTGAAGATATTTTGATCAACTGGACTGGGGAGAAATGTGCACATATTGAAATGTTCACTTTGTAAGCTGAATGATGTGACTGAATGTATAAAATAATAATAATAAAAAAATGAAGTAGCTGTGTGGAAACATGTTTCATCATTCTTAGTGGTGATTGCAATCTTTCATTATTTCATCTTCTCACCAGTAAGGGACATTATTAGACTCGTGTTAAAGATGAGGAAACTGAGATCGAGACGAGGCAACGCATTCAAGCACACACACTGAGCGAGCGAGTGGATTCCAATCCAGATTCTTTTGATACCATGCCCGACCTGCCTGGGGATAACATGTGATCTTCATAGTCCTCAGGCATTCCCTGTACAGCTTCCCAAGAGCCTTAACCTGTTTTTTGGACTTTATCCTCTGCTAGTTCCTTCTCAAGGAACTTAGGTACTAGCCAAACTAAACTGCTTTCTAATTCTAGAGTTTTTTTTTTTTTTTGGAGAGATTTTCACTGTAGGGCGCGTGCGCTCGCCAGACAGACAGAGAGAGACATAGAGACAGAAAGCGAGAAATCACCCCCCAGGGGGGATGGTCACGCCGCAATCCCTTCTCCTCCATTCTCCTTTTGGGATCTTGGGCACGCACGCACACGCGCCCGGCGTGAGTTTTTTTAAGCCACCGGGTCCAGGACACGAACCGCAGTCGACTACGTGGGAGTCCAGCGACATAGCCATTACGCTAACTGCTGGTTCCCACTCTAGAGTATTTTTATCTTTCAGATTCAGGACTTGATCTCGGCCTTTCTCACGGCTAGAACTTACTCTTAGAAGCATTACTTGTAGGGACCAGCAGTTAGCGTAATGGCTATGTCGCTGGACTCCCATGTAGTTGACCACAGTTCGCGTCCCGGACCCAG
>NW_006159608.1:2512453-2528798 GCF_000334495.1 Tupaia belangeri chinensis | reverse complement strand
AGGGGGTGATTTCTTGCTTTCTGTCTCTCTGTCTCTATCTTTCTGGCAAGCACATGTGCCCTATAGCAAAAACCTCTCAAAAAAAAAAAAAAAATCAAGGGGTCATCAGACAAGGGCAAGAAAATGATTCGTGAAAAGACTTGACAGCTTGGAGCCGGGCTGAGTTCTGAGCCTGCCTTCCGTTCTGCCATTGCCAGGGCTCTCACACAGTGTAGGGCATGTAGCATAGACTTGAGGCCCCAAAGTGGCAGCCAGAGAGGAGGCCGCTGACTTCGTGGCTGCTCCTCCTCTTCATTTCAAATGCTCTTTCTGGAAAAGAGAGTTTCCTCCTTGACTGAACCTCAGAGACCCAGAGGATAAGATGGTCCTCTGTGCTGGTTATGGCTTCTAGGAAGGTCTTTTTCCAGCTCCGCTCCCCCAAGGCCTGGCTGTTATCTTGTTACAGAGAGAATGTGCACACTGGACTCCCAAGAGGTGAACTGCAAACAGCCTTCCGAGGTCAGTGGGTTGAGCCTACTCCTGAGCTCTGTGTCCTAGAGCGTCCTGGCTGAGTGCACTAGAATAGGCATCCCTGGAAGCAGCTGTGATTTCCCCTGACTCCCTCGCCAGGGCCCCTCTTAAAGCTGGGGCTCTGCGCACCCAGTTCCAGTATCCCGCTGTGGTCACAGTGACATGCTTTCCTGACGGGGAAAAGCACTAAAACAAAACAAAAACTCTTCTTACAATCTCTTTGTACTGTTCCCTGGTTTCTAAGAAGGAAATGCATATGGCCCCATGGAGGGTAGAAGGATCTGGAGGCAGAAAACCCTGGGCTCAACCCCTGGCTCTAAAGCCAAAAGGAAGTTGCCTGATTCTTATAGCTTCCATGTCCTAAGTTTTCAAAAACAAATAATTAGTCATATCTAAAGAGACTGGTCTCAGGAGGATGCAAGATTTTATAAATAAAAGAATCTTACCACACAACTTTGCAAGTATCATTATTGGGACTATTTCCTCGGGCTTTTGGATGTTTAATTCTGGGTTCTTCAGCATGCCATTCTCCTCTCTTGTCCTCAGTTTATTTATCTGAAGAAAGTATTCATACAATCTATTGGGTTGTCAGAAAAGCCATGACACATTTTTACATAGAAAAAAATACTTCGTGGCTTTTCTGACAACATTATACTTCGTAGTGGGTATATAAAAATAAATTCAAATCATTCCCTATGAACTGTAGAAGATGGAAAAAATAAACATCATTGCTCTCAGCACTGGGTTATTGATTTTTCATAAGCCCTCCCTAGTAACCTGGACATCTTCTGGACTTACATAAAATGGTTGCAAAAAGAAGAAAAGTTGCTCCACTCCCCACCTTGAGAGTTCTGGGGAAAAATTTAACAACGAAGCCTGAATATTTCTTTAAAACTTTTTTTAAAAAGAGTCTGCTGTTGTCCAATTTTCTTAGATGAAATACAGCAAGGTCAGCCTTTAAAAATTAAAACTTTTCCTCTGGCCTCTTCACAATGGATAAATTATAATGAAACCTGACTAAATTACTTCTTAATTGGCAAAGCAATAAATCAGTGAAAATGATTTTAGGTATTGCAGGATGACTCTATTGGATTTGGAAATAAATCACTTGGTATGGCATTGTTTTGTCTTTTCCTTCTTAGTAATCTTCATTTTCCAAAGTTATGGAGTTAGAAACAATTAAGGGTGGAGAAAAATGTAATGTAGCATGTGACTCCTGGCATGACTTGCCCTTTGGGTCAGGTGGGAAAACCCCTGAACTTTAATTCAACCCAGGTTGAGGCATTTCAGAAATGCTTTCAATATCCTACGAAGATTATTACAACACCTGATGGTCTTTTGGTGAGAGTATTTCAAAGACCCATTCAGGAATTGTGGACTCACTTGGTCTGTGCCTGGAATAAGAGGCATAAAAAGGATGATAACAAGAGAATGTTCCCTCATTCCCAACCTGGCCCTTCAGACGTTACAGATAACCTTCTCATTCATCATCTGGCTTGATTCTCTCAACAACCCTGGGAGACAGACAGGAAAAACAAAACAAAGCAAAACCCCTTCATTCCCTTTTAGTCCATTCCCTCAAGAATCTGAGGCAGAAGCAATTGTAGTAACTTATCCATGTCATTGGCAACTGTCAGAAGAAAGTGGCATAACTTGAGATTAAACGAAGCTCTGACTGACTCCAAAGCCCAGAGTAAACTATTACTAGTCAAATAGACTCTTCCAAAATAGAATACGGTTAAGAATAAGAGCAACTTTTAAGATTTAGTAAAAAGGAAGTATAGGAAATGATCAAAATGCTTGGTTAAAAGACCAATAACGAACCAACGGCTTGGTCCATACAGCATTTCAAGAACAAGGCAGTTGTGGAGGAGCAACAGAACACTTAGTTGTGAAGCACAGTATTGGCAAGATGACTGCCAAGACAGGCTGAAGCTGTTACTGAATGTGCTCTGGGCACGTGGCTTAAATCTTTGCACAGGAATGGGGTTAGCGATTTCTATATCATCTGTGAAATGAGGACACCAACTCCCTCATGGAATTTCTGTGAGGATTATAGGAGTTAATGTGTGCATGCACTTATGATGAGAACATCATCATGCTTCAGAGAAAGTGAGCCCCCATGAACTGTCACTTTTCTACCACTTGTGACCCCGTGAAGCCCTTGACTCAACCTTGGGCTCTGTTTCTAAATGTATCCAAGTGACAAAGAACAGTAGTATCTACTTACATGTAGAATCCAGAGGCAGGGAACAAGCAACCAAAATGGCCACCAGCCGCTACTGGCAGTTTCTTAAGCTCTGTGAGGAATGGCCCGTGGACAAGACCAAACAGGGACAGGACCTGGGCACTTACCTGTGGCAGCGGGTAGCAGAGGCCTTTCGGGAGGGAGACAACACTCAGAATGCAGAGCCTGAGGCCTGTGATCAGATGTACCAGAGCTTAGCACGACTCCATTCAAACTACTACAAACACAAGTACCCTTGCCCCTTCAGTGGGCTGTCTGTGGAAGAGTACAAGCTGATCCTGTCCACAGACACCTTGGAAGAGTTTAAGGAACTGAATAAAGGCATGTGGAAGAAACTGCAGCAGAAGTTTACCTCCAAGGGTCCTAAAGAGAAGCCTAAGGCCTGGGCTCCGTCCTTATCTCGTCCACTTACCTAAGTATGGAGCCTCAGATGTTGCCATCTGCAATAAAACCTGTGATTGCTCTTGGAGAAAAAAAATCCAGAGGCAGACACACCTGATAAGAAACATGGAGAATCCACTTACCTGCGGTAGCAGGTAGCACAGGCCTTTCTGGGGGGGGAGGCAGGAAACACCCAGATTGCAGAGCCTGAGGCCTGTGATCAGATGTACCAGGAAAGGTCAGTTGGTGCTACTTGGCGGAAATCTTGGGGCAAACCAGAAATGTGAGCGCCACTTCATAGACAGTGGCAAGCCACAGGAAGCACAGCAGTAGGGAGCCGGCATTCTCCAAGCCGTGCTTCAAAATGGTCCATCTGGCAGCCACCATCAGAAGTAAAAGAATGGTCAGAAATTGGTCTCAGTCCTTTACCCTCAGGCAGAGAAGGAGAAATCAACCATAAAGATAGACTTATCAATTGTGGGGACACTAGTGGCTGCAGGCCACTTGAGGGCTGGACACTCCTCCAAGATGAACTCCTTTTTAACATTTTGTTATAATAAAAATCTGTGACTTGGCCATCAGACCAGGTGCTATACACAGTGACCAACTTCACACAAGTCTTGGTTGCTTTTCAACATCAACTTGTGTTATTTACTCTTGTTCTTGGTGCCCATTCCCAGGTGTTTAAAATTCTGTTTTTGGGACCAGCAGTTAGTGTAATGGCTATGTTGCTGGACTCTAATGTACTCGACCACAGTTAGAATCCCGGATCCGGTGGCTTAAATTCACTTCGGGCGCACGTGCGTGCATGCCCAAGATCCTGAGACGAGAATGGAGAAGAAGGGATTGTGGCTTGGCCATCCCCCCTGGGGGGTGATTTCTTGCTTTCTGTCTCTCTGGCTCACGCACACACACTGTAAAAAAAAAGAACTTCTCAAAAAAAAAATTCTGTTTTTTCTGGTCTTTGGACATCAATGCCTTATCAGGGCCACTCTCTGCTCCTCACTGACCTTGTCTTCCTTTTGTGCCTGAAAAGCTTTTACAATGGATTCCATCTTTCCCATCTTTGTTCTCTGCCTTTTCACCCCACCATCCATGTCCTCAGCAACTTTTCATACACTCTTAGCTCCAGACCTGTCTTTTTGTACCCTGTTTGACTTTCTCATTAGTCCTTGATTTCTTTTCTCTTCTCCGTATTCACACCGACTTTTTTTTTTTTTTTGACTTGTGTATTTATTGCTTGATGGCATTCATCACCTCTGGGTATAGAATCATTTATCCACGGGGCCTTCTTTCTTCCCAGCTGAAGTTCGCTCAATGTTACCTTTATTTCCCCATGATTCTGCTCTGCTGCAATCTGACTTTCCATTATTCTTATCAGCAGGCCGTTATTTATAGAGTGGAGAAATAAGATAAGCTCCTTCTAATATAGATGGGACATAGGCAATGTAGCTGAGAATAAGAAAGTAAAAATGATGACAGAGCTACAAGGAAAGCGGAGCTGGAGGGGCATGATTGCTGGGTGAAAAGTGAGTTGCAGTAAGGATTTGGAATTCAAAAGGAGGTTGCAGCAAAGGCAGTTACCATCCGGAGAGGGGAGAGACACCAGTCGTTCCTCTGCTCTGTACTGGCACTCAGCTACGCCCATGAACGAGCCCTCTCATTTCACCTTTCCTTTAGACGGCCGGGTTGTCCCTACTGTACAGGTGCAGAAACTGAGGTCCACACAGGTCACATTTTGTAACATGGTACACACAGTCTAAAGCAGAGCCTGCACACAAAGCAAAGGGTATAAAGGTGCAAACATTTATAGACAATTATTTGGCTGTATCTCAAGGAAGTTAAGAGTTCATGTCCTTAAATCCAGTTTTTCTAGACCTGCGACTCCATTGTAAAGAAATATTCTGAAATGTAGATGACGATTTAGATATAAATTGCACATGGAATTGTTACTTGTGAGAATGAAGCTACTATGACAAGCCATACGTCTAATAACAGAGCAATGATAAGTATGGCATATTCTCACCGAGGAATTTCATGAACCACTCTGACTTTTTTTTTTATACTATAGGGCATGTTGTGCACCAGAGAGAAAAAGAGACAGAGATGGGAAGAGAGTGAAAGTGAGAAATCGCCTGTAGGGAGGACGGCCATGTAGCAATCCCTTCTCCATTTTTCCCTCAGTATTTTGGGTACACACGCACACATACCTGGCGTGGTTTTCAAGCCACTAGGTCGAGGACTCAAACTGTGGAGTAGACTGTGTGGACTCCCAACGGCTTTATCCTCCACACTCCCTGCTGGCCCACACCCTGACAGTCTCATGGCTGTAAAGAAAACTGGAACTTCCTTATGTAAAAGTATTATAGTAAAATATAAGACATATTTATAGCTATAAACATACTAATCAAATGCTCCTATTTCATATTTTCTTCTTTAAAGTAAAATAAGTAAAATATTTCCTACATTTTTGTTTTTAGTTTTGCTATAAGATACACTCTCCAGAGAGAGAGAGAAAGTTGGCAAAAGAGAGAGAGAGAAAGTGATAAATTCCCCCCACCCAAGAAGAATGGCCCCTCTCCTCTACTCTCCTCTTGGGACTTTGGGCACACACATATGTGCAACATGATTTTTGTTCTTTTTGAGATTTTTTTGCTATAGGGTGCATGCACTCACCAGAGACAGAGAGACAGAAAGAGAGAACCCCCCCAAGGGGATAGCCGTGCCACAATCCTTTCTTCTCCATTCTCCTCTCGGGATCTTGGGTATGCACACACACACATGCCTGGCATGAGATTTTTAAGTCACTGGGTCCAGGACTTGAACCATGGTTGACTACATGGGAGTCTGGCAACATAACCATAACGCCATCTGCTGGTCCCTGTGCAGCATGATTTCTAAGCCACCAGCCCCGGGACTTGAGCAGCACAGTCAGCCATGAGGCATCCAGTCACCTTAACCGTCACACCACCCACTGGCCCTTCCCCAACTTTTAAAGTAATACATAATCATCTCAGGAACTTGAAAAAGACTTAAAAGTAAAAAAAGACAGGAGGGGGGTCAGATGGTGGTGCAGAAAAACGCAGCGCTCTTGGAGACCCATCCACACGGGCAGGCTCCACTCCCTGAGTGTGCTGCACATGCATGTACCCATGACAGGGAGCAGACTGCAGTGGCGTTGGGCTACAATGTCCAGACCCCCCATCTCTCTCTGTCTCTCTCACTCATAGAAGAAATACATGGAAACTTAACTGAAATTGCTGCTATTCAGTTTTCTTCAATTTTCTTAACACGAGAAAGACAAAAGTGCATGTGTATTTGTTTAATCGTCTCACCCTAAGTTTGAACATTTCAAACAACATATGCAAAAAAAAACAAAATGAAAAAAAGTCTCTCATAATTTTTTTTGAGAGGTTTTTGCTATAGGGCACGTGCGCTTGCCAGAGAGACAGAGAGAGACAGAGAGACAGAAAGTGAGAAATCACCTCCCGGGGAGATGGCCACGCCGCAATCCCTTCTCCTCCATTCTCCTCTTGGGATCTTGGGCGCACAAGCACACGTGCCCAGCTTGAGTTTAAGCCACCGGGTCCAGGACTCGAACTGCGGGCTACTACATGGGAGTCCAGTGACATAGCCATTACGCTAACTGCTGGTCCCAAGTCTCTCTTAATTTTTAAACACAGAAACGACCACCATTAACATTTTAGGGTTTAGGGTTTTTTTTTTAAATATTATTTCATTATTTTTGATGGCTGAAATCACAATTTCTCCAAAAATACTTGTAATTACCAATGTGTTTTCTTTATACTTAACTACAACTTTCAATTTATTTACCCACGTCATCCACTACACTACCAATTTTCTCATGCAAGTATCTCATCTGTTCTGCTCACAGAATCAGCTAGAATAATGCCTAGCATATAAAGGCATTCAAAACAGAGCAGTAAATGACAGAGCAGAATTTGCTCCTGGAGGGGTTATTTGTGTTCATATTTTTTATATATTCGATCATTGTATGTTTTTACAGGATGTAATATGGGTTCTCAAAACATAAATACACTGAATGTCAAGCAAAGTCAAAGATATTACTGTACACAATAACTTCCATTCTTGTTCTGTTAAATGTTTTTTCCTTGAGCTCCACTCTCCCACCAACTCTCTGCCTGTTCCTATACAGTCTCCAGTATCTACACTCGTCTCTGCTATTGTATCTTCCAATCTTTACGTTTCTATCATGAAGTGCAGATATTCAGTATATATTGGGCAGGGTCATACAAATTCTGTCTTTCATAGTCTGGTTTGCTTTGCTTAGCATTAAATCTTCTATATGTTCAGATTTTAAAAAACTGACTCGGTGGGAATAGCAGATGGCATAAAGGTTATCTTGCTGGACTCTCATGTAGTCAACTGTGGTTCAAGTCCTGGACTCAGTGGCTTAAAACTCATTCTGGGTGCATGTATGCATGCCCGCCCACAGTCCCAAGAGGAGAATGGAAGAGAAGGGTGATCATCTCTCCAGAGGGTGATTTCTCATTTCTGTTTTTCTTCCTCTCTTTCTGTCTCTCCAGTGAGCACACATGCCCTATAGGAGAAATCTCTCTTAAAAAAAAAAATAGAGGACTCAAGACCAGGAGATGGCATAATGAGTACATTGCTGGACTCCCACGTAATCAACCATGGTTCTAGTCCTGGACCCTACAACTTAAAACTCACGTTGGGTGTGTGTGTGTGTGCATGCCCAAAATCTTGAGAGGAGAATGAAGGAGAAGGGACCGTGGTGTGGCCATTCTACCTTGAAGGATGATTTCTTGCTTTCTGTCTTTGTTTCTGTCTCTTGGGAGAGCACATGCCCCCTGTAGCAAAACCTCTCAAAAAAAAAAAAAAAAAAGGACTCAATTCAATTGTGTTTCATGGTTGCCGGAAATTATTTCTCCCCTTCTTGATTATAAAAATGGACATATATATAGCTCAGTGCTACCTAGTTTAGTAAGAGGGAAAAGCAAAAATAAAACATGGTTTGATCATTATTTTAGCACTCTGTCCTAGATATTTGGCCATTATTAAGTGATGAGAATGCATAGTATCAAGAATTGTTTTAGATTATCTGAAGCATGTCAAGAGCAAAGTTTGCTTATTAAAGAACAGCGGTTGCTACTGCCAAAGGCAAAAGCAAATGGAGGGCCAAGTTTTCATTTTCGGGGGAGGAGAGATTTTCTGCTACAAGGTGCATGTGCTCTCCAGAAAGACGGAGAGAGACAGAGAGACAGGAAGTAAAAGATCACCCCTCCCCACAAAGGATGGGCCTGCTGCAATCCCTGCCTCTTTATTCACCTCTCAGGATCTTGGGCACGCACATGCACCCGGCAGGAGTTTAAGTCACTGGGTCTGGGACTCGAACCATGGTCGATTACATGGGAGTTCAGCAACATAACCATTACACCATCTGCTGACCCCAGAGGGCTACATTTTTAACCAAGAGCAAAATGTGCTATAAAGTTTATGACTTTAATTATCATAGAATTTGGGGTTTAGGTGAAGGAAGGAAAGAACCATGACCCCTTGTAAACCGCAGTTTCTCCATTATGTGGTTGTGATTTGTCTATCCACCAGTTAAAGAAAATTGTCAAGCAAGTTTTAAGGTCATTTGTTTACCATATTTCTTTTTAGTTTTTGCATAATAATACCTCCATATTATTATAATTGTTTCCATGGTTTTTAAAATGTAAGTCACAACATGCCTGGCATAATGTCCTTTGACTACATTATATTTCTCCTCAAATTTTGAAGTCTTATTTCTTTGTCTTTTCCTTTTCTCTCCCACTATGCCTCTCAGGATAGCATATACCACTGTCAGCCACATACAAATCCCTATCTCAATATCTAGCTCAGTTATTTCTGGTTTGGGGACCAGCAGTTGGCATAATGGCTGTCACTGGTTTTGAATTTATTGGAAAGGGAACTACCCATTGAAGAACACAGTAAGAAACCAAATATAGTGGCAATTATCTAGTACGGAGTTAAAAACAAACTGCCTCGGGAACCAGCAGTTAGCGTAATGGCTATGTCGCTGGACTCCCACGTAGTCGACCGCGGTTCGCGTCCCGGACCCGGTGGCTTAAAACCCACGCCGGGCGCGTGTGCGTGCGTGCCCAAGATCCCAAGAGGAGAATGGAGGAGAAGGGATTGCGGCGTGGCCATCCCCTCTGGGGGGTGATTTCTCGCTTTCTGTCTCTCTGTCTGTCTGGCAAGCGAACACGCCCTATAGTGAAAAACCTCTCAAAAAAAATAAATAAATAAACACTGCCTCTAAAGGCCAAGAAAGATACAAAAAGTCCAATTATAACCCCATTCTCTCTAGCAGTAGCTACATTAAGAGGTAGCTACTTATAAATTAAGATTTATAATATTCTTTTTAAAGACTTATTTTATTTATCTTTATTTATTACATTATTATTTTAATTTGACTAGAGAGAAACAAAAAGAGAAGGAAAGTGAGAATCCCATTAGGCCATGTGGGAGTCTAGTGCTTTTAAACACCATGCCACTGGCCAGCCCAAAATATAGTATGGTTAATAGTGGTAGGATTTTTTGTTTTTGTTTTTGTTTTAAACTTTATCTCACTCATCTTCCAGAATATGTTCAATGTAAATCCTTTTTATTTGTTATTTGTGTTTTGTTGTTGTTTTCATATAATTGCCAGAGAGCACATGTGCTCTCTCTTTAGAGAGAGAAAGAGAGACAGAGAGACAATCCCCCAATGGGGTACAGTCATGCCACAATTCCTTCTCCACTTCTCCACCCTGTCAGGACCCTGGGCATGCGAACACATGCACATGTGATTAACACATGTATATCAAGACACTGTGACTGAAATTCAATTGTGCCAGAGTGTTTATCAAGACACTGTGACTGAAATTCAATTGTGGTGAGCCATTAGGGATCCAGGTCCCTTTAGTATCAGGCTATGTGGCTGGTTTATGTATTTTACATTTTATTAAATTGCTCATTCATTTGAAGATATTTTAATCATTTTGAAGATATAATATCTACTCAGACCCATCATGTCTTAGTCCATTACTGTGCTGCTCCATAGAAACACCTGAGACTGGTGATTTGTAAATAGAGGTTTATTTGGCTCACGGTTCTCATGACTGGGAGGTCCAAGGCATGAGGTAGGCATCTAGCTAGTCTCAGTGCTACATCAACATGGCAGAGAAAAGCAGAAATGTCAGCAAACATGAGCAGAGAACTAAAGAGCGTGGACCTGCAGGCGGTTCTCACTTTCATAATAACCCACTTTCTTAGAAACTAATCCCTTCTCGTGAGAGTGAGAACTCATTGTTTCGCATGTGACAGTATAATCCGTTCATGAAGACAATGTTCCCATAATCCGTATTATCTATTAGGCCCTAGCTCTTGATCTTACCACCTCCCACACCACCACACTCGGAACCAAACTTCCAAAACAAATACTTCTGGAGGACAAACCATCATCCAAACCATAACTGCATTTTCCAGATGACACAATGTGTTTCTCGCCTGGGGTCCCAATATACGGCTGACTGAGTGCCAGTTAAATTCCTTTCGCAGATTGAGAGGCAGGTTATTTTCTCATTTCATAGTCCAGTAAACAGTAATTGATATATTTTAATTCAGAAGGTCTTCTTGAGTAAAATGCCATCTTTCCTCCTACTACTCATCATCAGCTACAATATACCACCATCAGCCACATGTGAATACCTATCTCAATATCAAGATTTTGATATTTCTGGTTTTGAATTTTTCAATATTGAAACAGTCATTAAAGAACACAGCTAATAAACCAAAAAAGTGACAATAACCTAGTATTGTGTTATTAAAAAATTGCCTTTAAAAGTTAAGAAACGGTGACAAAAGTTTTTCTTACCTATTTTGAAGGGCTTGAAATAAATCAACATTTTTAAAAGAATTATGTTTCTATTTAACTTTATTTATTTATTCATCTTAATTGGACCAGAGAGGGACAGAGTGAGAGAGAGAGAGAGAAAGCAAGTTGAGGGAGAGTGAGAAAGCAAGCTGCCAGGTCCAGGACTTGAACCATGCTAGGCCATGTGAAAGTCCATCACCCTTAACCACCACACCACCTGCCAGCCCCCTGTAAAAAAGCAACATGTTTTTTCTGCTTGATTTCTGAACTAGTTGAAGATAGACACAGGTCCAGGCACACTGAGCTTAAAGCTCACTTTCAATAGTAAAATTGATGAAGAACTTGGATTGAAGTCTGTAGCCAGTAGAATTGCTATTATTTTACCTTGAGTTCTTTAGATCTACTCTCTCAGGCAGAGCAAGATAAACTCAGGCCGTTATCTGTCTGTGCCATCTCCATAAAACCTGATGGAAGAAGAGAATGTTTCTCACACGGAGGAGTGAATGAGGAGTGTCACTGTCAATGTGATGCTGTAAGGAGCTCCCTCTCAGAAACAGGAGAGGGAGATAAAAGTTGCTGCAGTGACAGGGCAATGGCCCCTGTCTTCACAACCGGCACTGTCCAAGAAGACGAACCACCGATTGCAGTTCCATTCTCTTCAACAGATGAAGAGTTGGGAAAAAAGAGTTGATGGGAACCAGGAGATGGCTAAAGTTTATGTCACTGGACTCCCACGTAGTTAACCACAGTTTAAGTCCTGGACACAGCGACTTAAAACTTATGCCAGGCTCGGGACCAGCAGTTAATGTAATGGCTATGTAGCTGGACTCCCATGTAGTCAAATGCGGTTCGAGTCCCGAACCCGGTGGCTTAAACTCACGCCAGGCGCATGTGCGTGCGTGCCCAAGATCCTAAGAGGAGAATGGAGGAGAAGGGATTGCAGTGTGGCCATCCCCTCTGGTGAGTAACTTCTCACTTTCTGTCTCTCTGTCTCTCTCTGTCTTTCTGGCAAGCGCACATGCCCTATAGCAAAAACCTCTAAAAAAAATAAATAAATAAAAACTCATGCCAGGCTTATGAACATGCATGTCCAAAATCCCAAGAGGAGAATGGAGGAGAAGGGATTGCAGTGTGGCCATCCCCTCTGGTGAGTAACTTCTCACTTTCTGTCTCTCTGTCTCTCTGGCAAACCTACCAACCCTATAGCAAAAATTTTTCTCAAAAACAAAAAAGAGGGACCAGCAGTTAGTGTAATGGCTATGTTGCTGGACTCTCACATAGTCGACCGCGGTTCGCGTCTTGAACCTGGTGGCTTAAAACTTACACCGGGCGCGTGAGCGTGTGTGCGTGCCCAAGATCCTAAGAGGAGAATGGAGAAGAAGGGATTGCGGTGTGACCATCCCCTCTGGGGGGTGATTTCTCGCTTTCTGTCTCTCTGTCTCTCTCTGTCTTTCTGGCGAGTGCACACGCCCTATAGCAAAAACCTATCCAAAATAAAAAAGAAAAAAGAAAAAGAAAAAAGTTTGGATGAAATTTTCTCTTAAATTTTGAGATTGGGTTGTTAAGTTTTCAAATTTGTGTGTTATGTTTTTCCTGTGCCTTAGAGATATTTTTTAGGGACTTAGAAAATTCTTATTAGCTGAGCTAGCTTAGCCGGATTTTTCTTTCTTTTTTAATTTGCCAAGGGGCACCTACATGCACCAGAAAGAGACAGAGACACTCACTCACACACACACACACACACACACATACACACATACACATGAAAAAAATAAAAGAGAGAGGAAACCTTTCCTCTTATGACGTGGGTCATGCCACAATCCCTAATGCTGTATTTCTGCAGCCTGTCCAGAGTTTAGACATGCAGGCACACATACCTGACCTGTTATTCAAGCTCCTGGGGCCAGGCCTCACACCATGCAGTTGGTCATATGGGATCCAGCTCCCGTAACCACTAGCCCATGGGGCAGCACCCAAGTTTTCTTTTTCTTTCTTTCTTTCTTTCTTCCTTTCTTCCTTTCTTTCTTTCTTTCTTTCTTTCTTTCTTTCTTTCTTTCTTTCTTTCTTTCTTTCTTTCTTCTTTCTTTCTTTCTTTCTTTCTTTCCTTTCTTTTTTTTTTGAGGGAGTTTTTTGCTACAGGACATGTGCACTTGACAGAGAGACAGAGAGTCAGAGAGACAAAAAGTGAGAAATCATCCCACCGGGCAGGGGGTGAGGGTGGCCACACCACAGTCCCTTCTCCTCCATTCTCCTCTTGGGATTTTGGGCATGCATGCGCACATGCCCTGTGCATTTCAAGCTGCCGAGTCCGAGATTCAACCACGGTCAGCCATTTAATCATCAGGTCATCTGTTGGTCCCCTAAGTTTTCTTTTTATACCTCTCTTAGTTTCCAGATTTTCTACAAGAAACATATTGATTACAATCAGAAAATATTAGTAATGAATAAACAATAAATAAATATTGACTTTAAGAAAAAGGCTGAAAGAAATTCAATATGCCTCCCTGCTTATTGGATGCTATTTTGCATACATTAGTTTTCCCAGGTTTCTGTGAAGCAAACCATACTCATACACACACACACACACACACACGCACACACACACACATATGCACACATGCACAAACACGAGCTGGGTAGTTTAAATGACAGACATTTCACTTTTTACAGAAATGGGGGCTAAAAGTTTATGATCAACATGTGAGTACACTTGGTTTCTGAGGGGCTCGCTCTTCCCGGCCTGTGGAATCACTTTCTCACTGTGTTATCACAAGGGTTTTTCCTCTTTCCTCACATGGAGGGGAGAATTCTCAAGCCTCTGTCTGTATAAGTACAGTTTGATTAGGGTGTTTTGGTTGGAAGTCCCTCACCTTTAGGACCTCTTTCGATCTTAATTAGCCTGTCTACGTGCCGTATCTCTAGATAGTAAAATACTAGGGAATGGGGTTTCCTAATGTAAATTTTTGAGGACCCAATTCAGTTCCTAACATTGCAATATTAATTTGCTAGTTTATTTTGAGATCACTGAAAATAAAATGCTTGATCAAATAAGCATTGTGACCAGTCTTATATAAATAAAAATGAATTTCCTCAAACATAATTTGAATTAGTTTGTCTTGAGTGTATAAATATCACAAGTTCCTCCAAAAGTCCATTTCTGTAGTTAGTCACTTACTGGAGGAAATTCCATGCCCTTTGCCAGGTTTCCTCTTCAGAGTAAAAGTGTCAGGTTGCTTATTCCATAAATTCCTGATAATCATCACTATCAAGTACTTTACCAACCTCTGATTGTTCAATAGTTATTTTTTGACTAGCTGTAGGCAGCCAGTTGCTACACAAGATTGATAAGGCAAAGGGCAGACAGGAGTGCAAAGTAAAATGTAATGTTCTGTGAGATGGTCCACTCAGGAAGGTGCCCAGCTCAAGTGTGCAGACCTCCCTGAGTGTGCCAGGCACTGGCTGGGAGTTAGCTCGAGGCTGGGAGTAGAATGCAGCATTAAGACCATGTTGGGATAGAGGGTGTCTTTCCCTCTCTCTATCTCTGTTTCTCTTGCTTATAGAATAAATAAATAAATTCTTTTAAAAAGGGATAGATACAGCATATCCTAATCTAAAGACATGATATTGTGGAGCTGTAACTCATTCGTATAAGTAGTTTTTACCAAAGTCGATTATTTTATATGATACAATAACGAGTACATGAAGTATCTTGAGTATCTAAGGAATAGAAATTAACTGAGCATCTAGTACAACAAGGCACAAAAAAGCAGGTAGTTAATATTTGTGGACTGAATACATAAGGAATAAGTGAGCAAATGGTTCAAAAGATAGCGCAATTTAATTTTTATGGACATGCTCTCTGGAGTTTCACACTGTAAATATCACATCTCCTAACAGAGATGGACTGCTTCAGTTCCCCTGGAAAAAATATTGTGTATACAGACAATCTCCAACCAAGATGGTCTTTTTTTTTTAGAAGTTTTTGCCATAAGGCACATATGCTCACCAGAGCAAAGGAGAGACAGACAGACAGAGACAGTGAGAAGGAAAGTGAGAAATCACCCCAGGGTGGTTGGCCATGCTGCCCTCCCTTATCTTCCATTCTCCTCCTGGGATCTTGGGCACGCATGCACACTCATCTGATATGATTTTCAATCCACCAGGTCTGAGACTCAAACTGTGACTGACTACGTGGGAGTCCAGCAACTTAACCACTATACCACCTTCTGGTCCTGAAGATGGTCTTAACTTAGCTTTCAGAAATTTCTTAAATAGCTATGACATACTGACGCTTGGAGGTATATGGTCCAGGAAAGAAATGGAGAATTTTAATTTGGGTAGAATTAAAACTTTGATTATATTAATTCTTCCAACCCAGGAACATGGGACATCCTTCCACTTCTTTGTGTTATTTCAATTTCTTTTTTTAGCTTCTCATAATTTTCCTTGTGGAGGTCTTTAACTTCTTTGGTTAGATTTATTCCTAAATATTTTATACTTTTGGTGGTATGGTAAATGGAATAACTTTTTTTCAGTTCTATCTCAGTCTGCCTGTTATTCATATATAGAAATGCTATCAATTTCTGTATATTGATTTTATATCCTGCAACTTTACTGTAATCATGTATTACTTCCATGGAGACCATTGGGTCTTCTATGTATACAATCATGTCATCTGCAAATAGAGAGAGTTTCACCTCTTCTTTTCCTATTCAAATGCCTTTTATTTTTTTCTCTTTTCTGACTGCGTTGGCAAGGACTTCCAGTATTACATTAAAAAGGAGTGGAGAAAGTGGGCATCCTTGTCTTGTTCCCATGTTTAGTGGGAAAGCGTTCAACTTTTCTCCATTCAGGATGATGTTTGCTATGGTTTTTTAATAGATGGCTTTTACTGTGTTGAGAAATGGCCCTTCTATGCTGATTTTTCTGAGAGTCTTGTTCATGAAGGGATAGTGTATCTTATCAAATGCTTTTTCTGCATCAATTGATATGACCATATGGTCTTTATCTTTATTCCTGTTAATATGATGTATTACATTTATGGTTTTGCATATATTGAACCAACCTTGCATTACTGGAATAAAGCCTTTAATGCAATGCCAATCAAAGTACCAGACACATTCTTCACAGATCTAGAAAAGTCAATCATGAAATTTGTCTGGAATCATGAAAGACCCTGTATTGCCAAAACAATTCTACACAAGAAGAGTGGAGTGGGTGGTATCTCATTCACTGATCCAAAAATATACTACAAAGCTGTGGTAATCAAAACAGCATGGTACTGGCACAGAAACAGACAC